>NW_027527934.1:2518108-2598424 GCF_008692635.1 Crocuta crocuta
TTTGTTGTTATGTTTTGTTTCTAACATTTTTAATTTTTTTTTTTTTTTTTTTTTTTGCTGCTGCTGCTTTTATAATTTGGGGATGCTGCCACACAGTATCAATGATACTTACATGTCATAATTTGACTACAAGACATATATTCACATTCAATTGACCCATTCTGCTAAAGCTCTCATAGACTTATAACCATGAAACTTCCCACATCTTATTTTTCATTAATTGATTAAAAATATTTAAAAATTGGGGCACTTGGACAGCTCAGTCAGTTGAGTGTCCAACTCTTGATTTCGGCTCAGTTCTGATCCCAGGGTTGTGAGATTGAGCCGGCATCAGGCTCCATGCTGAGGATGGAGCCTGCTTAAGATTCTCTCTTTTCCTCTGCCCCTTTCACCAACTTACACTCTCTGTCTCTAAAATATTTAAAAATATATATTTAGGGGGCGAGGGGGGATGGGCATGGAGGAGGGCACTAGTGGGGATGAGCACTGGGTGTTATGTGAAAACAAATTTGACAATAAACTATTTGTAAAAAAAAAAAAAAAAGATTTTATTTTCCCATATGATAGGTGTGGAAGAGGGCACTTGCTGGAATGAGCACTGGGTGTTATATGGAAACCAACTTGACAATAAACTATGAAAGAAAATAAAATTAAATTAAAAATTAAACATGCCACAAAAAATAAAAAAATAAAAAAATATATATATATTTAAAAATATTACCATGAATTTTAATTCTAATCTTGAGACTGAAGTGTTATTTAATAAGTTCTATTTTTAGGGATGTGGAATCAAAGTAGTAATGCATGCACACACATGGTTATTGAACTTCATCAAAGCCTCAGCAAACTTGCTTGTTTTTTGCAAATGGCAGCATATGGCCTTTCCTGGTGAACTTCCAGACAGCTTCCCTGTGAAGCAGAGGCAGCCTGCTGGGCTATGCTCTTTGCCCAAAGACTTTTACATAAAACGGAAACAGAAAGGAAAAGCTATATAGTGTGACAGAGTTGAAAACTTTTAAACTTTGGGTCTCTAAAGATCAGCCACACTCCTTGGCTCTTAGTCACCTTCCAGCCAGCAACTCTCTCCAACCTCTGCTTCTGTCCTCACATCTCCTCTGTCTCTGACCCTCCTGCCTCCCTCCTATAAGGACCCCTGTCATTACATTGGGCCTACTGATGATCCAAGATAATCTCCCCTCCCGTGATCATTGGTCACATCTACCAACTTCCTTTTTCCATGTAGACTAACGTATTCTAAGGTTCTGGGGATTAGGACATAGCCATCTCTGAGAGACCTTATTACCACATGCATAATCAAACCTTTTGCTGCAAAATATTCAAGTGTTTGATAACAGAGTGTTGTCCCAGTCTCTACTGGACTTGTTATATAACAACTTTTGAAATTAAAAAAAAAAATACATGATTCCAAAATACCTCTGGTCCTTGGGATTTCAGATGAAAAAATGTGGACCTATATTTGCCATTTCACGTGATGATAAAGCTATGAAGAAAAAGTCAGCATAAAGGGGCTAGAGAATAGCTGAGGGCTGCCGTGTGTGTGTGTGTGTGTGTGTGTGTGTGAGTGATTGAAGACTTTTATTGATAAAGTGGCTTTTAGGCAGAAAGCAGCAGGCATGAAGGAATGAGACACCTATGAGACTCTGAGGGAGAGTTATTAAAGGCAGAGAGAAGAACAAAGGCAAAGTCCCTAAGGTGAGCATGCACTCAGCAAGCACAATACTTTGTGGTTTAGTGTGGCATTGGTTTCTGCACCCCCAGCCCCACCCCCAAGTGGGGAGTGCCAGCTAAAAAATGTTTTGGGTTGAATACTTGTTCATCTATGGTGAATGTCAAGACTAATATTAAATAAAATTATTAAAAGTAATAGTTAACATTCTTAGCCAACCCCTCAAATTTAATTTTTTGACCATTTTTATCAAATAAACCAAAGCTTTAAAAATGTTAATATCATATTTTACTTTCACTTAAAGTTATATTTTCTATTTTTTAACACAGTTTTACCAGTACTTTTTTCCTTCCTTCTCCCTGCCACCCATAAACAGGACTTCTGGAGACTTTCCAAAATAATAATGCATTACTTGACCAAATTCAAAAGTGCCTAGAAGCATATTTAGAATCAAAAAGAGTTATCTTTCCAAGGTAAGTTTATAAAGCAACTTACAATAGTTTTAGTAGCAGAGACTATTCATTAATTTAAAAGGAAAATACTTAACAACAAACCGTAACATCAAAACCAGATGATGTTCCCATAACATCAGGGAACCAGAGCAAGAAACAAGAAAGATGTGTGGTAATGGCGATCCAGCTGGTATCTTGATTGGAGAGTGTAAGACTCCAGGATAAAGGTACAGTTTTTGGTAAAGGATGAACCCTTAAGTACCCAAGGTGCAGGAGGGATTCTTGGTCTCAGCCTTGTTCCATTGTTGGGTGCACATGTAGGTGCCTGCCTGTGGGTGCGTGTCCACAGATGTGCACGTGAAAAGTCAGAGAGCCCTGTCTTGCCTGAGCAGGTTTCTTTGGATTAATCAGTGACCTAAGAGTGTCGCTGGAGAAGTGTCCAAGAGATCATTTCACAAACTCCAAATGAAATTGTTTACTCATCTCTTTATTCCAAAAGCATAGCAAATATGTGCCAAAGATACAAAGAGGAAAAGCCTAGATCTCTGCCCCAATGGGGCTCATGGTTAACAGGTGAATAGTGCTAGAAGTAAACCACTATAATATAGTTATATAACACCAGAATAAGCTACTCAATGGTAGCCAACTTCAGTTGTTAGGGCACGCTGTACTGTAACACAGAGGACATTGGCAAAATGGTTTATCTTTCATGGTATTTTCCTGTTAGCTGTTAAGGAAATGGCCATTAAGGTCTATCCTAGGACAAGTACTGTGGCAGCCAAGTTTAGGTGCTTATCTGGGTTATTTGGTTGAGAGGGTTTGTTGTTGGGTACCAGAACAGGGTATGTGTGTGCACGAGAAATCCAAGATCCAGAAGATCAGTGGTTCCCAGCTTGAGTCTCCCAAAGCAAGAGGAAATTCGTATACTACATTTGATATCTAAAAAAAGCAAAAACAAAAACAAAAAAAAAGAAACAAATTTAACTGATAATATTGAACACCAAAAAGCATCAGGTTTTATTTGTTCTTTGGCTCATAACTGCATGAAATAGGTCTCCAACATGTATGTTATGTCAGGAGGCTCTATGTGGTGTTGATTTTACCCTGACAGCCTTAATGAAAACTATGAGCTGCCGACCAAGTTTGTTCCTAGGGACACAAGATGAATACAATACTGTTTCTGCTTTCACATGGCTCATGGCCCAATCTTTATAGCTATCTGTCTCATTAGTTGAAAAGAGAAAGGCATGGGCACAAATTAATTATTACTGTATAGTAAAGAAGGAGGACTGATAAGAATCCAACCAAAAGCATTTTTATTTCTAACTAATAACTGCCTTTGCATTCTCAGCTAGGGGCCAGTTTCTTCCTGCCCCTCAACAAAATCTTGAGCAGACCTCATGAATTTTCTGGTCATTCTCAGATAATAATGTAAAAAACAAAAACAAAAACAAAAAACAAAAAACAAAGCCTCTTGTCACGAATAAATGATCTTTAATAATCAAACTCTGAACTTCTTTCAAAGTGAAAGCTTCCCCATTCTCTACCCAAAACTGTTGCAGGTCTGAAGCTTTAGTGATGATGAGGATATGTGGTGATCAACCCTTCCCTCTCCCAATTAGCTTTCTGAGGTCTCCAGGTTTGGGACATGGGGGAGAAGAGAGGCAAGGCAGCAGAGAATCCTGACTGAGCTGGTGCATATCTAGCCCCCTCTTTCCCACATGGGGCCTTCCATGGGCTCTTTTCCATTCCCTTCAATATCAAGGGATCTCTCATAGGTAGTCTCCTCCACTCCAGAAATGAAGTGTCTTCTCTGGCCAGGCCCTCATCCATGGGCACCTAGGTATGCCCCTTCTCCTCCTATACTCTATTCATGCCTCTAAATTACCCTGGTGGGCAAGATTTAAGAAAGTCCCATGCAGGATCACACTAGCATGGCCCACATGTGGATATTCACAGAACAAAATAAAGCTCCTATAACCACCTATCTATTTACCCATCCATCCATCCATCCATCCATCCATCCATCCATCCATCCATCCATTCATCCAACATGTTGGGTATTGAAAGCAGGTCAGTGTAAGGCACTAGGCTAGATTCAAGGAAAAATGAATAATATATCTTCACTGTAGAACAAAATCAGTGTCAGCAAGAACTAGCATTTTTTTTACAGTTTCATGAAAAATCTCTATCTTGTATGTATCAGGCACTAATTCTAGATGTCTGAGATGTATCCACACTAGTCTTCATAACAATTATATTTAAAGACATGTGGTTTCTGGGGAGACCAGGAGGTTCAGAAAATCAGTGACTAGGGAAGAGATATGGCTAAGAGATTTATCTTTCATGCCTATGTAAGACTTTCCTTTGACTTCCAAGTCATACTTGAAGTATTTTCTTTAATCCAGGTTTTACTTCTTGTCAAATGATGAACTTCTGGAGATTCTGGCACAGACACGAAATCCCCAAGCTGTGCAGCCACACTTAAGGAAATGCTTTGACTCCATTTCAAAGCTCGAATTTGCTCTCATGCCTCCTCCTGAAGGAAAAATTCCTGGTATGGAAGGAGAGCCAGAAAAGATTTATACTAATGACATTCTAGCGATGCTATCACCAGAAGGAGAACGGGTGAGGTGCTTTTGTTTATAATTCTTTATAGGGAAACTTTGTTACCCTTCTGGGGTTGAAGGTAGAAGTTTACTCTTCAGTCCCTCTAAGCATTCATCAAGTGCCACTGTGTACTTATACTGTGCGGGCTCAGCAGTTTCAAAGATAACCAAGATGAAATTCTTGCCCACAAAGAGCTCTACCAGAGATAGAGTCAAACAAATGATTGAAAAAGCACCACAGTGAGTGCAGTAACAGAGGCATGTGCCTTGTTCTTGGGAACAGAGTGGAGCTAACTGGAGCCCTGCTTACTCACTTCTTCAGAAGAGGCAGGAGTACTTGTTCTACCTCCAGGCTACCTGAATTGAAGTCCCATCCCTTACCTCATCTATAAAATGAGGAATAGCAATAGCGCCTGATTGATGAGATGCTGAGGATTTTCTTTTTTTCATTTTTTTTTTTTACAGATAGTTTATTGTCAAGTTGGTTTCCATATAACACCCNATGCTGAGAATTTTCAATAGTATTATGTGTAAATTACTTAGAACTAACTGTACCCAGTGAGTACTATGAAAGTGTTAGTTGTCATTGTTGGCAGTAGTGTCTCTAGGGCACTACACAGTGCCTGGCACACAGTAAGCACTGAGCAAGTGAATGCATTAGCAAACTGTGTAGAACCACATGACTTCACAGAGAAGAATCAATCTCTCTCTCTCTCCCTCTCCCCCTCCTGCCCTTCCTCTCCCTCTCTTCCTGTCTCCCTCTCCTAATATCCTTGGCATTTCTGGGCACATTTCCTCTGTACAGAATGCTCTCCCTTACATGTCTCCACTCCATCTTCCTTGGCTGCCTGTGTGTTTGTGTGTGTGTGTGTGTGTGTGTGTGTGTGTGAGAAACAGAGAGGGAGAGAGAAAAAGAGAAAGGGAGAGGGAGTGGAGAGGGAGAGGGAGAGTGAGATATCAGTAGAAGGTTCTAGTATTTGTGGCCAGGCTTCAGTGTTTCAGGGTTCTGAAGGTACAGAGGTATAGAGGTACAGAGGCTGTATAGCTGGCAAGTCCCACACTGAACATGTTATCATTGCTCTAATTATCTTCTAGGTTAGCCTGGGAAAAGGCCTCAAAGCTCGAGGCAACGTGGAAGAATGGCTTGGTAAAGTGGAAGAAGCCATGTTCACATCTCTGCGTCGCCTATGCAAAGTTGCCATCGCGGACTACCAGGGGAAACCAAGGACAAACTGGGTGATTGCTGGTCACCCTTCTCAAGTAATTTACACCCCTTAAATTTCCATCTCTGAATCTATTGTTGATGGCATGCAACATACACTGAAGAAAGGTGTTTTGATGCAGGTGATTCTGACCATTTCTCAAATCATGTGGTGCCGTGATTTGACTGAGTGTTTGGAAAGAGAAGGTGGTAATCATATAGAGGCCCTGGAAGCTTTTGAAAAAGTAAACTTTGAGGTAGGATTTTTAACAGGGTGACATTGAACATATTGCTCTGCAGGATGGTCTCAGTGGTTTTGTTTGTTCGTTCAGTTTGGTTTTTTGTTTTGTTTTGTTTTGTCTTTACATGGTCACTGCAAATACACATATTTCAGAAATTTTAATGCTCTGATATGACTTGCAGAGTTTTGGGGTTTTTACTAAAACCATTTATGTTCAGGTTTTCATAAGGATACAGCCTTAATATTTGTATAGGACTTATATGAATACTTATAAAATTGGATGAAAGAATTTAAGAGGAAAATCTCAGGATTATGATGGTTTGCAAGATTAAAGAGACTTTGTATTTATCAGGCCTTGGATAGCTCTCAGAGAAGTTATTCAATCCAAGAAAACCCCAAGATTTGTGCCATTTCTATTCTTAGGCTCAAGATGTGCTTTTCTACTATTCTAGAGAATCCTTAGGCAACCATCAGTAAAACAATAAATAACTGAATCCAAATACCATTCGCTGAGAATTTTCAAGCTATAGTTTAGAAATACCATTTTACAGCTATGCCTAATCTTTAATTCCAAACTTAATTCTACTTCCAAGCAAGGTGGCATTTTTAAAAATTACCTTTGAAATAGGAAAGAGAAGAAACAACTTTCTTGAGATGAGTGAACACTATCTCTTGAGGACCTCATAGAATTTCATGTCACTCAGCCCCAAAGAAGAGAAAAGATTCTGTATGAAAAGTTCCCTTGACCTCTGTGTAGAGATGGTCCCTGATCAAGGTCAGAGTGTGAGAAAATTCAGCAGAGGAGTGCAAGGCCTTCTGAGGCACTACTCTCCTTGGAAAAGATTGAACCACTTACATGAAAACTGGGAGCACAATCTGTCCAAAGATGCTCTCATTCAATCATTGGCTTATTCAAAATGCTCAGGTTTTCTTGGGGTGCCTGGTTATCTCAGTTGGTTAAGCGTCCAACTTCAGCTCAGGTCATGATCTCATGGTTTGTGGGTTTGAGCTCTGCATTGGACTCTGTGCTGACAGCTCAGAGCCTAGAGCCTACTTTCAGTTCTGTGTCTCCCTCTTTCGCTGCCCTTCCCTGGCTCTCTCTCTCTCTCAAAAATAAGTAAACATTAAAAAAAAATTTAATGCGGGGAGCCTGGGTGGCTTAGTCGGTTAAGCGTCCGACTTTCGCTTAGGTCCTGATCTCGCGGTTCGTGGGTTCGAGCCCGGCGTCGGGCTCTGTGCTGACTGCCAGCTCAGAGCCTGGAGCCTGTTTCGGTCTGTGACTCCCTCTCTCTCTGATCCTCC
The DNA here is from genome assembly GCF_008692635.1 of Crocuta crocuta. Classification (NCBI taxonomy): domain Eukaryota; kingdom Metazoa; phylum Chordata; class Mammalia; order Carnivora; family Hyaenidae; genus Crocuta; species Crocuta crocuta. The sequence goes on from NW_027527934.1 coordinate 2,525,601, forward strand.
CCTGCTCACGCTGTCTCTCTCTCTCCTAGAAATAAAACATTAAAAAAATTAAAAAAAAAAATTTAATGCTCAGATTTTCTGATTATCAAAGGAAAAACTACCCCTGAAAATGAGGAGTACTACTTAAGAATATTTAATTTTTAGGGAAAAGAGTCTTCTCTAAAGACATTATTATAGAACACAGGCTTTCTGTGAGGCAGATATCTACTCAAGTCTCATTTTTGCCACCTCATAACTGTGTGACTGCTGTCAAGTTACTTAGCCTCTTCTTTGACACTTAGTTTCCTCTAATATAAAATAGGGGTAAAGATAGTATGTACTTCATAGAATTCATCTAGGAATTGACTAAATTAAATTGTTGGCCTATCTGATCACAGAATTACAGATTCTTAAAATTAGTTTTGGCAAATGTCTACTCCAAATTCAATGGTAAAAAGATAGAAAAAAATAGTAAAGAAAAAAAAAGAAAATATGTTAGCTGATTTTTGAAAATCCATTATGACCATTTTTCTTTTGATTTGTAGAGATTAAATGCCCTGGCAGCAATAGTTCGAGGTAGTCTTCCAAAATTACACAGAAACATCATAACTGCCTTAATTACTATTGATGTACATGCAAGAGACATAGTCACCGAACTTGTTCAAGCCAAGGTAACTTTTATTTAAGCGAAATCATATATTTCTTTCTGAAATTATTGCATCTAATAAATGTACCATTGTTATCACTTATGTAGGTAGAGGAAGTGGATTCCTTTGACTGGCAGAGACAGCTGCGCTATTATTGGGACATAGACCTGGATAACTGTGTGGCTAGGATGGCGCTCTCTCAGTACACCTATGGCTATGAGTACTTGGGTGCATGCCCAAGACTAGTTATTACTCCTCTTACGGTAAGTTACTGATGCCTTAGGTTAATTGTGACACAAATGCTTTCTTAAAAAAAAGTCTTGAAAAGTTTCATCCAACCCTCTTTTTTTTTTTTAATATTTTTATTTATTTCTAGGAGAGAGAGAGAGCGTGAGCAGGGGAGGGTCAGAGAGAGAGGGAGATACAGACTCTGAAATAGGCTCCAGGCTCTGAGCTGGCAGTCAGCACAGAGCCCGACGCGGGGCTTGAACCCATGAACCGCGAGATCATCACCTAAGCAAAATTCGGATGCTTAACCGACTAAGCCACCCAGGCGCCCCCATCCAACCCTAACTCTTGAAAGGATTTGCAGTGAATATATCTTCATGAAACAGAGATTTGCATCATCAGTCACGTACCTGGATCTTTGAGTATATCTCAATTGCTGTAAAACCTTTCATAGAAAATAATAACCCTCCTCCTGTAGAAGGAAAGGGACTTAATAAATTTGTGGCTTGAGTCAGTGCCCTTCAGTAATGACAATTTATGGATTTCTTCAGGATCGCTGTTACCTTTGCCTCATGGGGGCTTTGCAGCTTGACCTGGGAGGTGCGCCAGCTGGTCCTGCTGGCACTGGGAAAACAGAGACAACCAAAGACCTCGCTAAAGCTCTTGCCATCCAGTGTGTGGTCTTCAACTGCTCCGATGGCTTGGACTACAAGGTATAGTCCCAGCACCTGAACACTCACATTAAGTGCTTTATGGGCTTTCTTGCTTGCAATATGGAATGACAAAAAAAGGAGAGAAGGGGTGATAGCAAGCAAGGGGAGACGCACAGGGCAAGGGATGTCAAAGTGGGATAAATAGAGTAAAGGAGAAGAGTCAACACAGGTGGGCTGAGTGGTCCAGGTAGGAACCAAAGCCATTAGAGGATCTATCAAATGGTGGTAAAGTAAAAAATCAGTTCATGAGGGCATCTGGGGGGACTCAGCTGATAAGCATCTGACTTCAGCTCAGGTCATGATTTCATGGTTTGTGAGTTCAAATCCTACATCGGGCTCTGTGCTGACAGTATAGGGTCTGCTTGGGGTTCTTTCTCTCTCTACCTCTCCCTGACCTATGCTTCTCTCTCTCTCAGAATAAATGAATGAACTTTAAAAAAATCTTCATGTTACTAAGTGGAAAGAAATAAGATGAGGTATGAGATATAATAGAGGGAGATCTAGGAACAAGGAATATGCTTACAGGAAGAGAAAAGCAATTCAGAGAGTTGTGTATTAAAAATGAAATATGTCAGAGGTGAGAATTCATGGTAAGATTTTTCAGTATAGTAGTTCTCAAAGTTTTGGGTTACAGGACCCCTATTCTTTATTCCCTTTCCAGATCTCCACAACACAAAGTAGCATATTAAACACTGTATGAAGTCCCACAGTTAGGAAATCTGTTTCGCTATTTAATTCAGCAAATCCTAAATATATTTGACCAAACTGCCTTTTAGCCACTAATACACAGAGCTAATAGTCTCCTTTTTCTGAAAGTTACACAAACACCTGTATAATGTCTGAATTTAGAATATAATCATTTAAATTGTCCAAATAAATTGTAATTCATTCCTTTTTAAAAGAACAGTTTTTAATGTTTATTATTATTTTCTTCTGAGAGAGACAGAGAGTGAGTAGCGGACAGGCAGAGAGAGGGAGACACAGAATCTGAAGCAGGCTCCTGGCTCTGTGCTGTCAGTGCAGAGCCTAATATGGGGCTCAAACTCACAAACCACGAGATCAGGACCTGAGTTGAAGTTGGGCGCTCAACAGACTGAGCCACCCAGGTGCCCCATAATTCCTTAATTTTTATAGAGTAAATCATACTTATTTTTCAGGAGCATCTTTAGAAAGTAGTGTTTCATAGGATATGTGCTTTAAAAACCCTGCTCCTATTTTAAAATTTAGGGGAAAAAAGATGTTTCTGGGAATGTCTTTTTATTAAAAAACAAAAAATCAGTGGAAGTGCATTACAGGCAGAAAGTTGTTTCACAGTAGCAAGACAAGAGAATAATGAGAGACCAGAAAATCTTGGGAGAGGGGTAATCAGGAAAGGTGACCCCTGTACCTTCAGAGTAGGGTGACAGAGGCAGATGGGAAACTGCAGTCAGCAATCTGTGGAAAAATTCATGCTTCCCAACATCTCCAGTTTATGGGGATCTGCTCCCACTATGTTAAGTGACCTCATTATTTCAGTAGAGATGCAACATGTTTTATGATAGTGGTGATTTTTTTGGCATAATAATTTTGGTTATTTTACATCTTCTCAGTTCAAAATTTGGATTTATATATCAAAATCCATTTTTCAGTGATTAGGTAGTCATCACCTGGGCTCAGTCATTCCTGGGAGATGTGCACTCCCAAAGGCATGAGTGTGTGCTGTGAGACTTAAAGTCACAGGGTATGTGTACATGATTCATTTATCTTAGACTCTAGAGCAGGAGTCAACAAACTTTCTGCAAAAGGCCAAGTGGTAATATTATAGGCTTGCAACTCAGTTCTTCCTGCTGTTGTGGCACGAAAGCAGCCACAAACTATATGTAAATGTAATATATCATGAATGAATGTGGCTGTGTTCCTATAAAACTCCATTCACAAACCAGGCATGGGGCTAGATATGGTTGTGGTCTGTAGCTTGATGATCCCTGAAGTACCAATTATCAATTATGTTCAATGATAAGAAATTTAATATTCTTTTTTTAAAGTTGTATTGATTAATTTCTACACCCCGTGTGGGGTTTGAACTCATGACCCCAAGATCAAGAGTTGCATGCTCCTCTGACTGAGCCATCCAGGGCATCCCTTAAGTATTTATTTATTCTTATTTATACTCTACCTTGCTCCGTAAGGATTTATTAAACTAACCTTTTTAAATTAAATATCTACATGTGGAAAAAATTGAACTGAAGGATCCAAAGTTAAAAATAACAGATTTTGCCCCTTGTCACATCACCCAGTTCCACCCTCCAGAGACCAGTTTTCTGATTGTATTTGTTTTTACTTCTGACGATTGCTATTATTTGTAAGAATATGTGTTTATTACTGTATTTGCATATATCAACTTTGGACATTATCTGGCAGCTTATGAAATCAAGAGTTTATTAGCTATGACCTTCTAACTTTCTGTTCAAACTTCACTTTCTGATTTTTATTAGTTTGTATAATTTTATCTGACCATGTTAAGGTTTATGAAGTTGTGCTATTCTATACCTATAATTATATCTTCTTTGCTTTGTCGGGGGGGGGGGTGAATATAAAAACATGAACCCATTATATACCACTTACAATATCAAGGATGGTTCATAATGGGATTTAATGGAATAATCAGGCTCATAGAGAAGGATCAATACATGTGTCATGAAGCATTGGCCATTCAAAGGAACACATTGCAAAACAAATATCATATGATTTCACTCATTTGTGATTTAAGAAACAAACAAGAAAAGGGGGGGGACAGGGAGAGAGTGAGGCAACCCAAGAAACAACTCTTAACTGTAGAGAACAAATTCATGTGTTACAAGAGGAGAGAGGGGTGGGTGGAAATGGGTGGAATGGGAGATGGGGATTAAAGAGTATATGAGTTGTGACGAGCACCAGTGTTGTATGTGTTGAATCACTATATTGTACACCCAAAACTAATATTACACTGTATGTTAACTAACTAGAATTTAAATCAGAACTTTAAAAAAACAAACACACATGACAAAGGAACACATTCCAAACATCAGGATTAATGGGTTGCTCTTCGGTTTCTTTTCAAATTTCTTCTTCTAGAACAGTGTTTTTCCAGCTTTAATGTGCTCATGAATCATGTGAAGATCTCATTACAGTACATATTCTGATTCTGGGGATCTAGGGGAAGGCCTGAGATTTTGCATTTCTAAAATCCCCTCAGGGGATGTCAGCTGATACCAGTTCACTTTGAGAAGCCAAGTTCTAGAGCAGTGGTTCTCAAAGTGCTAATTAACTCTGGACTCCCAGCATTATCATCACCTGGCAACTTGTTAGAAATGCAGATTATCAGGCCCTACAGCAGACCTGCTGACTCAGAATCTATGGACCTCTTACATAAAAGTGCTAACTTCTAACATGGCCAAGGGTTCGTGTAAAAATATTGCTTATTTGCAGATACCACTTCATGTTAATATTCCACTCAGAATTTAACTTTTGAAGGTGTTCAGCTGTGCAACACAAAGCTGAATGGCATTATCTTGATTTTAGATGATGGGGCGCTTCTTCAGCGGTCTGGCCCAATCAGGGGCCTGGTGCTGCTTTGATGAATTTAATCGAATCGACATAGAAGTTCTGTCGGTCATCGCACAGCAGCTCATTACTATTAGGAATGCCAAAGCTGCAAAGGTAAGTCCTGGAGCAGTTGTCCAAGGAAGTAGCATTTCTTAAGTCTGTAACTGTCAGTATGTTGCCTGTTAGGAAGGGCAGTGCTAATTTAGCATGTCTACCCATGTTTCCAGTGTAACTGGTGAGTCCTATGGCAATACGACTTAGTTTGAGTGAATTAATTCTTCATCCAGGAAACACAAATATGTCAGACACTATGTGGGGACCTATGGATACAGACATGGTGAGACTCACTCTCTGCGCTCCAAGAGCTCTGTTCTTCCCACCCACCACACAAACACACACACACACACACACACACACACACACACACACACAAGCATGCATCCACACCCTGTCCCCTCCGCCTCCTATTTTCCCTTTTCCCTTTCTTGTTCTTGCCTTTGACATTTACTCCTCTGCTAGGTTTCTCTGTTGTACCTCTTCTGGATTCCACTGCCTTCATCGTCGCCCCCATGCTCAGCCTAGTGCTGGCAGAAAAATAGGGGCAGAGCCCTAGAGAACCCAAGGGGATCTTGGCTCTCATCCTATCCAAACCAGAACAGGCCTGCAGTTGTTTCATATTTAAATATTCACTGCCCCGAGTTCCTTGAGGGTCCCCAACCACTACCATGTCCCCTTCCTGAAGAGCGCCAGACCTTTCCTGGATCCAGCCATAAGGGTTCATCCTGGTAGCAAGGGGGTCCCTGGACCCAGCTCTCACTCTAGGGACAGAGGCCATTCTCATTGGAAAGGCCTTGCTAAAGAGTTGTTCAGTGTTTTCGTTATCACCTCTGCAAAAAAGCAAATTATAGAACAAGTAAAAAGAGAACAGAAATCAGACTTTAATGAGCCACTAAATTGTATAATTTATTGTACTTTACATTTATTTATTTCATTTTCACCCCAAACCTACATGAAGTGGAAGGCATTTTCCCAAGGTTACAGATGAAGAGGATTCAAAGAAATTAAATAATATTTCTGGGGATACCACATACCAAGATATACACCTAAATCTATGTGGCCTGCAAGTCTGAACTCCTTCAACTACACACTCTCCTGCCACCCACATCCTCAGAGGCAGCCTATGTTAAATGCAGGGACCTCCGGGTTTAGCACAATGCCTAAGCCCGATCACCTTGGTGAGCAGGTAGCTGAGAGTAGAACACAGGGAGTAAGAGAAAAGGACTAAAGAGGCAAGATGGAAGCATTGCCAGCTGGGGGGTAACAGTGTGAGGTTAAAGGACAGTAGGAAGGCATCTGAGATCACTGGAAGGGAATCAATACCCTCGAATAGCTGATGCTAGAGCACAGAAACTAACAAGATTAAACAGCACACACAGCCATTTAGCGGCAACAAGACTGGTCTCCAGTGGTACTGCCCAGCATTTTCTCCTCTAGGCACTGCTACACCTCCTCGTCTTCCCCTGTATTCTTTGTGTCTATTAATAGTGCCTTCCTCCCGTGGCCCAGCTAGAAGCCTGGAATTGGTCTTGGATTTTCCCCCATTACCATCAACTCCAGAATCTAAGCCATCACCAAATCCATTTAATTTTTATCTGCTAGATCCCTCTCATCCACTAATGGTAACTCCATCATTTTGGATCTCGTCATTTGTCCGATAACAATTCATCCTGGTCCCCCCCATCCACAGTTTGTCCAACCTCTCAACTGCCACCTTTGATCCTATCACTCTCTGCCTGAAATTCTCTGCTTCCCTTCACCCACCAGACAAAATCTAAATTGTTTAGCCCATCATGTAAGACCCTTGATTCTCAGGCCTCAGTCTAGCTACACTTTCCTCTTAGAATGTTACCCTTTACCAAAGTGAATCGCTGGTCATTTCCTGAACACGCTATGCTGTTTCTTGTTTCTGCTCCCTTTGACCAGATGGCTGCCCCTCCTTGGCCACATGAAATGCCCTCCTTCATGTCTCAAGCAGGCTTCCCTGCTTCTCCTGTGGACTTTGCACACACCTCCAGCATAGTGTCTGTTACACTGCATGGTCACAGCTTCCACACCTGACTCCACACATCAGGTCTGGGAACTTCTTGAGGGCTCAGGAATGAGTTTTCTTCTGCTCTCCACCTCCATGCCTAACCCCTTGCCACACCTGCAGCAGATGTTCAACAGGTGTTTGGTCTTGAATAAAAGTGAAGGGGTATTGCCGGTAGTAACAGTGGGACCCCAAACGCCCAAGGTGTAAGATACCATTAGAGTTTCTGGGGGAGTCCCAGACAGTCGGGGTGGAGAAGGGTTAAGGGCCATGAAATGTAACCTGAACTGAGGAGCCTCAGCAAAAGAGGCTGAGGCCTAAAATATTGTAGGACTAGGCCGGAAAAGAAGACACCTTTTGGGCAAAGCAGGAGCAGAGAAGCAGAAAGAAGAGACTGGGAGAGGGTAGGCCAGGATCAGGAGAGAAACATTCCCTGTTGTCCAACGGCAAGATTCCCTGGGCTAGTAGTTTTTGCTTGAATGTTCCATACACAAATTTTGTACTCAAGTAGTGTTTATGTGAAAGAATTACCAAATGTCTGGAGAAGTCTTAACTTATATTTTCTTTTCTCTTGAAACAGCTGTCTAGATTCATGTTTGAGGGACGGGAAATAAAGTTGGTCATGACTTGTGCAGCCTTTATCACAATGAATCCTGGATACGCAGGCAGAACTGAATTGCCTGATAATCTGAAAGCCCTGTTTAGACCCTTTGCAATGATGGTTCCAAATTATGCTTTGATTGCAGAGGTGAGCAACTTGGACTTCACATTATAAAGTAGAAAAAAATCAGTCATGTTTTATTTACCATTTGATTTGATTGAGGTAGAAAGTTTCCTTTATGACTGCCTGCTGGCAAAAGTTACACATTATTGTTTGCTCTTAAATGTAGGTATGATTGTTATCACCGAGAATGTTTTGGGGTGTGTGTGTATGTAACTGCTATATTCCATAATGGCGTCTGGAATATAGTAGACCCCTAAAACTGGAATGAATCAATGAATTTAATTAACCTGTTCATTGGAGCTTATCAATTCATTTCTAAGAACTAAAATGTCTGGATTCATTCTAAAAATACTATTGTGATTTATAAGAAGTATATATTTCATCATTCAAATGGCTAATATCAATGGTTTCTGGCTCCTACCAGCTCCTGGCTTTATCTACAGCTCTTACAAGAACTGGAATTTCCTGTGATAAGGGTGATTTGAGTGTATATCGTTATGTTACTGAGGTGACTTTTGAAAGCCCTTAAGCAATCTAAGGATGGGACACTGGTTACCTGGAGAACCAACCCTGTGATTACAGAGTTGGAACTTGAGGTGCCATACCCTGCCCTCTGGGGAGGGGAGAGGAGCTGGAGTTTGGATCAGCCAGAGGCCATTGACTTAGTCAATCATAACTACGTAATGAAGTCTCTATAAAGACCCAAAAGGACTGGGTTCAGAGAGCTTGTGGGTGGGGGAACATGTGAAGATTGGGGAGAAGGGTGCACCTGGACAAGGCATGGAAGCTCTGAGCCCTACCCCCTATCTGACCCTTTGCATCTCTTCCATCTGTCTATTGATTCATATCCTTCATCATTAATAAACTGGTAAATGTTTTCCTGGTTCTGTGAGCTGCTCTAGCAAATTAAAAGAACCTAAGCAGGAGGTCGTTAGAACCTCCAATCTGTAAACAGTCAATCAGAAGGACAGATAACAACTTGAACTTCAGACTGGCATCTGAAGTGGGGGGTGGGAGGCACTCTTGTAGGACTGAGCCCTTAACCTGTGGAATCTGATGCAGTCTCTGGCTTTAGAATGGAATTTATTGGGGTGCCTGGGTGGCTCAGTGGGTTAAGTGTTCCACTTCAGCTCAGGTCATGATCTCACAATTCATGAGTTCAAGCCTTGCATCAGGCTCTGTGCTGACAGCTCAGAGCCTGGAATCTGCTTTGGATTCTGTGTCTCCCTTTCTCTCTGACATTCCCCTGCTCTCTCTCTCTCAAAAAAAATATAATAATAATAAACATAAATTTTTTTTCAATTAAAAAAATGGAATTTCTCACAAAGCACAGATTACTCCTGTGGCTAATAAATTCCTTTACTAACAGTTAATTTAAAGTATTCTTCTATATGATGTAAAAGTAATTACCTAAGAATAGAATAGAGCATAACAGATCCTATAACTTTTCCCAGTATAGTGCTTACAGAATCTCATGGGTTTTCCAGCACCCCATGTGGGCATGGTGGGGTGGCGGGCAGTTAAGACAGGTGCTGTCTTCCTTTTAGGCCATGTGTAGACAAGGAGAATAAGCTGTTCATTGTCAAAGCTGGTAGGAAGAAAACCAGGCTTAGAACTCAGTCCAAAATTTTGTTCACATCTCATTCTTTGTCCTGTTGTTCTATTACCCAATAATCAACTGGAGAAATTTAAAAATCCAGTCTTCTGAGTGCTACTACTGTGCTCACTTTGGCAGCACATATACTGAGTGCTACTACTATTGTTGCTACAGATTTTAAGGAATCAGGGTCTGTCCACAATAAATATTTTAAATATTTTTAATTACATGCCATGTGCTGAGCACTATGCCCATTTGTAGTAGCAATAAGCAAAACCAACACCATTAAGAAATGTCTACATCACTTCAAATCCTGATTCTGAAACCAACCGCAGTGATTTGGAGAAAGGGTCCACACTCCCCTAGACTGTCATCATCCAATTTCTTTAACCAAGAATGCAGAAACTAGACTGTCATCATCCAGTTTCTTTAACCAAGAATGTACTAACTTGTCAGAAGCAAGGTAGCCCCTTAGGGCAGAGGAGAGGCAGCAAATCTGCATAGCTTCCCTTGATATTCAGGGAGCCTAAAGGGAGAACACAGCAATCACTGTTTCTGGCTATAGGGTGGTGTTCCTCTCAGATCAGAGAAACTCAAGTCTTGCCTTTGTACTCAGCCCTTACAACACCATCCAACCTCCAGGATTTGAGCATTTTCAAACAGTGGCCTCTGCTGCTCCTTAAACCAAATGTCACCAAGACCACATCTTCATCTATAGAAAGAAAGCAGAGTTGCTGCCCAGGCAGCCCTGTATGATATCCCACCCTCCACCTTCCTGTAATACAGAAAACCCTTTTCCCTTCAATTGTCACTTTTCTTTGTTAAATGATATAACAACTTGCAGAGGTATAATGATAAAGTAGATTTAGAACACATTGGTGTTATGCTAATCTATTGCTCTCAATAAAGTATAAGAAGATTTACATTGTCCTTTTCTATTCCAGGTAATTCTATATTCTGAAGGATTTGAATCCAGTAAAATATTAGCAAGAAAAATGACTCAGATGTATAAGCTTTGCAGTGAACAGCTCTCTCAGCAGGATCACTACGACTTTGGCATGAGAGCTGTAAAGTCTGTACTGGTCATGGCTGGGTAAGAAATCAAAGTGCTCAAGAGTGAAATTCCAAACCATGTAATCAAAGCATTAAATGGCTAATTCGCAAACGGCTCTTAAAGCAACATAGAGAGTGATTAGTAAATGTTAGCTGCCACTGCCATCATTTTACCTGGACACTCCCATGCCGCAGCCAAAGAGGGCACCTCCTCATCGCTCAACAGTTCTGGCTGGCCCCACACTGAACCTGAGTCTCGATGAGGCTTCTGCTAGCTTTCATTTCCCCTGAGCTCATCACATATGTTTGGTTTTGGAGTACAGGAGTCTTTACCACCATGAGATAGGAGGACTAGACTTAAAAGGCACCATTTGTTATACATATACAGTAAGTTAAGTCATATGTGTCACCTGACAAAGCTCAGAGCTCTGAAACTTTGGTTTCCTTATTCTGCCCTTGCCTATGCCTCTGCCTTTACATTTTGGTCCATGCCTGAGCTTCTTTGTAGTTTCTAGTAAAGTAACTTTCTGGTTTCTTCTTTTCAGGCCCCAACTTTTCCCTTTATAACCTCTTGAGGCTCCTACCTCTGGAACCCCCACTTTATCCAGAGTCTCTGAGGGAATCTACTGTCTCTTCTTTTTAGGCCATGACTCACTGGCTCAGGCTCCACACATCCAGGACCTCTTCTGCCTGGCCCCTGTATCCCTGGGCTCTGAGCACATCTCTCTGCCCTTCTCTGTTCTTTTTTTCAACCTCCCAGATAAAAGTATTTCTCCCCTTCACAGGAGTGCCATGTAAAGACCAAGGACACTAAGGAGTTCAGATGCTTGTGCACTCCAAGAACACAACTACAGACCAGTGGGTGAGATAGATACAGGAGAAGTCATCAGGATACATTCAAGGGGGCAACCATAGGGCCATACCCGAGGTTCACTCTGGAGGGTGTTGGAGGAACTTTCTGGAGGATGAGAGTAACTAGGCTGGGTTTTGAAGGAGAATTAAGGTGTGTCAAAAGAGCAAAGCAGGACCTTCTGGGCTGAGAGAAAAGAAAGTCACAGGGCTGTAATCATTATGATGCATTCAGGGAACTGTAAATTCAGGTTGGATAAAGTCTGGATTGATGGGGGGGGAGGTTGAAAAAATATCCTTGTCATTCTCCTCAAGGCTGTGTAGGCAGTTTCTGACCTGTCCTTGTCCTCTGATGGAAGTAGGCTGCCCTCCACAGCTTTTCTCAAGGGGATTCCCTGACCCACAGGTTTGGAAAATCATGCTCAGTATTGGGTTCCCACAAATATCATCTGAATTATTCCTTTAAATTTAGGTCCTTAAAAAGGGAGAATCCACACCTAAGTGAAGATGTAGTGTTGATACGAGCTTTACGAGACTCCAACTTGCCAAAATTCCTAACAGATGATGCTCTTCTATTCAGGTGAGTTTCTAGATGTTACAGATAAAACATAGCTGCCATGTAGAGGTAAAGGATAGTCTTCTCTTCAGTTATGTCTGTCTCTAACAAGGTAATAACCTTCTTATCTTTTCTAGAGATAATTACTGCAGTTTAAAAAATACTAGCTTAAAATAAAGATACTAAAGTTTAAGCATCAATCCTTTCTTTTTTTTTTTTTTTTCAAAATTTGGTCAGTAGGCTGTATGTTATGCAAATTACTGTTCAGTTACAAGGTCCTGACCTAAGAAAAACTCCTGACCCCAAAACATCAGACTCGGGGCTTAACATAAAATGTGATTGCTTTTATCGATTTCTACTTTTACTATTAAATTTTATGTTTATCCAAGTCATACGTGTATGTAGTTTTAAAAAGCATCATAGGGCTGCATGGGTGGTGCAGTCAGGTGAGCATCTGACTCTTGATCTCAGTTCAGGTCATGATCTCATGGTTTGTGAGTTCAAGTCCTGCCTGGGCTCCACTCTGGTAGTGTGGAACCTGCTTGGGATTCTGTCTCTCCTTCTCTGTGTCCCTCCTCTGCTTCTTCTGTCCAGTCTCTCTCTCTCCTCTCTCAAAAAAAATGAATAAACAAAAATAAATTTTTAAGTATAAATTAGTTTCATGAGAAACAATAGTTCTCTGCCCTTCACCAACTCCTGCTTCCCAAAGGCAATCATTTTTCAATTGTTTAATTTGTTTGTTTTGTTATTTCCCCATATTTTTTAGTATCATGTTTATGCTATTTCTTGATTTTTGAGGTTTAGGTATGATCCATAAAGTTGGTAAATGGGAGATGAGGATATGTACACGTACCTCTTCCCCTCTACCCATCTTCGCCATAGTTATATTGCAGTCTAACTGAAGCTAAATGTCCAAGGTTTCCATAATTAAAAAAAATTTTTTTAGAGAGAAAATGCAAGTGGGAGAGGGGCAGAAGGAGAGAGAAAGAATCTTAAGCAAGCTCCATGCTCAGTGTGGAGCCCAACACAGGGCTTAATCCATGACTCTGGGATCATGACCTGAGCCGAAAACAGGAATCAGACACTCAGCTGACTGAGCCACCCAGGCACCCTCAAGGTTTTCATAATCTATTATAACTATTATAAATAGTATCCACAGCTGAGCTAAGTTTCCCTTGTTTTTTCTTTTCCTTGCATTTGTTAATTGTCTTCACTTTTTTTTAATCCTTTGCCTACTTTCCTATAAATCTATCAATAATTTATTTCCAAATTCTGCCAGGGTTTGTGTAAATCTACTTTAAAAAAAAAAAAACAACTCTTCAATTATATAAAACATTCTATCAAGTTTATCTCCTTGGAGCCACTGTCTTCCTGCCCTAACCTGGACAACTTGCCCATTGCCCTGGTGCACATTAGTCATCCTGGGATGTCCATTTATGACTATGCTGGAGCTCCCTTGGCTTTTGTCCTCTGTCAGATCTTCTGATTTCCAGAAGATGTCTACTCCCTTTTGGCAGAATCCAATGATGAAAATTCCTCTACATCTATCTTTGCACACTTGTGATACTTCACTAAATGAGTTTTAGTAAGTTTCCTAGGTTTTATGGAGCATTGGCATTTTTTTCTACATTTTTTAAAATTTATGTTTGAGAGACAGAGACAGAGCATGAGCAGGGGAGGGGCAGAGAGAGAGGGAGACACAGAATCTGAAGCTGGCTGCAGGCTCTGAGCTGTCATTACAGAGCCCGATGTGGGGCTCAAACCTACCAACTGTGAGACCATGACCTGAGCCAAAGTTGGACACTTAACTGACAGCCACCCAGGCACCCCAAGAGCATGGACATTTTTATTTAAATAGATTCTACTAAGATGTTGTCCAAAGACATTTATATTTATATAAATGATTTGTTTAAAGATTTCTCTTTTATTTATATTTTAAATTTTATTTATTTACTTAGAGAACACGAGCAAGGGAGGGGCAGAGAGAGAGAGAATCCCAAGCAGGCTTTGTGCTGTCAGTGTACAGCCTAATGTGGGGCTTGAATTCACAAACCATGAGATCATGACCTGAGCTTAAATCAATAATAGTTGGACACTTTACTGACTGAGCTACGCAGGCACCCCAATATATAAATGATTTTTAAAATTTTTTAAAAATGTTCTTATTTAATTTGGAGAGAGAGAGAGACAGCATGAGCAGGGGAAGGTCAGAGAGAGAGGGAGATACAAAATCCGAAGCAGTCTCCAGGCTCAGGTCATGATCTCACGGTTTGCGTGTTGGAGCCCCACATCGGGCTCTGTGCTGACTGCCAGCTCAGGGCCTGGAGCCTGCTTCAGATTCTGTATCTCCCTCTCTCTCTGACCCTCCCCTGCTCATGCTGTCTCTCTCTCTCTCCTAGAAGTAAATAAAAAAATATTTTAAAAAAAAGACTTTAATAAAAATAAATAAATAAATAAATAAATAATAAAATAAATAAAAAGTTGAGATATAAATATAATTTTTATTTTTTTTAATGTTTCTTTATTCTTGACAAAGAGATAAGTGGAGGGACACAGAATCCAAAGCAGATTCCAGGCTTCCAGCTGTCAGCACAGAAGGGCTCAAAACTATGAACCCTGAGATCATGACCTGATCTGAAGTAGGACCCTTAATCGACTGAGCCACTCAGGCATCCCTAAGTATAATTTTTTAAATAAGCTGAAAAATTAATAACTTTCTATATGTTTAGTCCTATGCAATGTACTATGGACAATATGAACACATAAGAGATATCCCTTACCTCAAAAAGCTCCCAATATACTTAAGAATATTGGTCTACTGTACAAGAAAAAAAGCATGCACAATATCAGAGAAATGTTAGATCCTGGTATAACACATAGGACAGACTAGTACTATGCATGCTCAGAAGAAAAGATCAAGGAGAAAAATAAGACTCATTGTAATCAATGATTGTAATAAATTAATTGTAATAAATATTGGGAAATATCAATTACCAATGATTTTATTTTCGTTTTTTCAGTGGAATTATATCTGACCTTTTTCCTGGAGTCCAAATTCCAGAACATGATTATGGTATATTGCAGTCAACAATTATAGATGTCATGAACAGACAGAATCTTCAGCCTGAGACATGTATGGTTAAAAAAGTGATACAGTTCTATGAAACTATGCTGGTAAGACATGGTGTTATGCTAGTTGGGCCAACAGGAGGCGGCAAGACCACAGTTTACCAAATACTAGCAGAAACTTTAGGGAATTTGCATAAACTTGGTGTAGACAATCCCTTTTACCAACCAGTTAAAACATACGTTCTTAATCCTAAATCAATTACAATGGGTGAATTATATGGTGAAGTTAATAACTTAACCTTGGAGTGGAAAGACGGTTTGATGGCATTAAGTGTCCGAGCAGCTGTGAATGACACTTCAGAAGACCATAAATGGATCATCAGTGATGGGCCCGTGGATGCTCTTTGGATTGAAAATATGAACACAGTGTTGGATGATAACAAGATGCTTTGCCTGGCTAACAGTGAGAGGATCAAACTCACACCTCAAATCCACATGCTTTTTGAGGTAAATATATATGCCTTAGCATGGAGTGAAAGCATTAGACTGGTATGCCATCGTCAATTTTTTTCTTTCCTATGTAGCATTTACCATCTATAAGGCCTACCATGGTGTTTTGTTTACATACTTATCTTATTATCCTTTTAGAGCAGAGGGTACATCCTGAGAACCAAAGTGTCTCAAATATTCCTGTTTATCTATAAATGGAAATGCGATAAATTCTATCTGCCTCAGCACTTATTTCCTTTCCTTTGGTGGTAGTTAACATATATATTGATGACATTACATGATTTGAAATGCTTCCTAAGTTAAACAAAAAAATAATTATGTTTACTGTGAATAAATTACCCGTCTGCTGTATGAATATTTGGTGAAGGGATTGGAAAAGGAATGTGGACCAAATACAGCTATCAAATATTCTGAAGATACCAGCCCTGCTGTATTCATTCATCAAACATGGGTTGAATGCCTACTATGTCCTATGTTCAGCTAGGTATGAGATACAAGAATGAAAATGGAGAAAAGAGGAAAGCAAAGAGGAGGAAAAATAAATACCTATACATTCCCATTAGAAAATGACAATATCCTCTTATATTTGTGTGGGGTTTTTATTCGCCTTATGCCTCACTTAACTTTCCTTCTCCATCTCTGATTATACTCTCTTCTATATAAAGCCCTTCAGTGTTAACTTTAAACATGTGACTCATTAACACTGAAGATGGAAGAATAAGGAAGTATTATGTTAGCTATTTCTTGTTCAATTCCCTTCAATATTAGGTGCAAGACCTAAGGGTTGCCTCTCCTGCAACAGTCAGTCGATGTGGAATGGTGTATGTGGATCCTGAAGAACTGAAATGGATGCCTTATGTTAAAACATGGATAAAGAATATTTCTAAAAATGTAAGTGCAACCAGATACTCCACAATACATTCATCTGTCGAGATAGAGGCTCTTGCGTGCCCAAATTTCAGTAAGTTAAGAAAGACCTCATTGTACTTTGCGGAGGGAATTCCAGTGTTGTACCTAGTGCCTCCCCCTAAGAATTCTTGGGATCTGCCAGAAATGCTTACATCCTCCCCAAATCTGTCCTCATTATTTGTAACCTCAGCCCACCAGGCTACCTAGCCACTCTGATTCCTGCCAGCCATGCCTGGCTTCTCGCCAAGTTGGTTCCTCTCCAGTACAAGCAGAAATTGCTTCCCCGAGTCCCACACACACAGCTAGAACAGGTTGCCACATTAAAAAAGATTTTGCAGAAGGCTTGCGATAATGAGAGGAAATCACAAGAAGAAAAGGAACATTTCAGTCCAGGCGCTGTCATTGTATTTAGATTGTAGGAGCCCTAACACTGCTGAAAGAAAGCCAGTTTACCTCCTACCCAGCCTTAAGTCTATGACCCAAGATGTGTTCTAACCTCAGAGGAAACGTTCCACCCAAAGTGAGGGAAAGCTTTTACATTATTATATGGAACAACTCAGCTCTATATCATCTTCTGCACCTTCTCCCTTCTTTATATATATATATATATTTTTTTATTTATTTTTGAGAGAGAGAGAGAGAGACAGCATGAGCAGGGGAGGATCAGAGAGAGAGGGAGACACAGAATCTGAACCAGGCTCCAGGCTCTGAGCTAGCTGTCAGCACAGAGCCCGATGCAGAGCTCGAACCCACGAACCCTGAGATCATGACCTGAGCCGAAGTTGGACGCTCAACCGACTGAGCCACCCAGATGACCCACATCTTCTCCCTTCTAAAATAAGAGTTCTCTTTGCCTTACCTTAACAAGGAATCTTTTGCAGTGTTGTGCCCCATCCCACCCCTACCCCTACTGAAAGCCATCTTCTTTCTGCTTCTTCCCTCCAAAGATGAATCAGAAAAAATATTGTTTCTTTTTCATTCTTAGGCATCAACATTTTAACAATGCTGTGTTCTAGTTTCAGAGTACATTATTAGAGAAAATAATTTTCAGAATCGAGAATGTATCACGTACTTCTGTAAGATTTTAAACCTTCCCAAATTTACTTTTCTTTTTAAATTTTAAGACTAGATTATTTAAAGTACTTTTAGGTTTATAGAAAAGTTTAACAGAAAGTTCAGAGAGTCCTCATATAGTCCCTCTCCTCCAAACATAGTTTTTCCTATTAACATCTTGCATTCGTGTGGTACATTTGTTAGAAGTGATTTGTTAAAATTGATGAAACAATATTGATACATTATTAACTAAAGTTAACATTATGATTCATGTATGAATGTGTTGTACAAATATGTTGTACAATTGTGTGGGTTTTGGCAAATGCATAATGTCATGTATCCACCCTTACAGTATTATACATAATAGTTTCACTGACTTAAAATCTGTACTCCACCTATTTATCTATCCATCCATACTCCCCCCCCACCCGCCGACTGCTACATGCCTTTTCTAGAATGTCATGTCATTGGAGGGGCACCTGGGTGGCTTAGTCGGTTAAGCGTCTGACTTTCGCTTAGGTCATGATCTCGCGGTTCGTGGGTTCGAGCCCTGCGTCAGGCTCTGTGCTGACTGCCAGCTCAGAGCCTGGAGCCTGTTTCAGTCTGTCACTCCCTCTCTCTCTGACCCTCCCCTGCTCACACTGTCTCTCTCTCTCTCCTAGAAATAAATAAAACATAAAAAAAAAATTAGAATGTCATGTCATTGGAATCATACAATATGTAGTTTTTTCAAATTGGCTATGCATTAAGTTTCTTCCATGTTTTTCTATGACTTAATAGCTCTTTTCTTTTTGGCTCTGACATGGTTCTGAATGGAATATTTTCCATTATATGGATTTACCAAATGTATCCATTCACCTACTGCAGACCTTTTGATTGATTCCAGGTTTTGGCAATTATGAAGCAAGCACCTAGACACATACATGTGCAAATTTTTGTATAGACATAAGTTTTCAACTTATTTGGGTAAAATACCTAGGAGTGTGATTGCTGGATCATCTGGTAAAATTTTATTTAACTTTGTAAGAAACTGCCAGTTTGTCTTCCAAATTGCTGTACATTTTGCATTCCCACCAGCAATGAATGAGAATTCCTGCTGCACATCCTGACTAGCAGTTAGTGTTGTTGATGTTTTAGATTTTTGCCATTCTAATAGGTATGTCTCCGGGTTTTAACATGCATTAATGTGCATTTCATGTGATCATGAGTGTCTTTTCATATGCCTGTTTGCCATCTGTGTATCTACTTTAGTAAGATGTCTGTTCAAATCTTGCTCATTTTTTATTGGGTTGTTTCCTATTTTTGAGTGTCACGAGTTCTTTGAAATTTTCTGGATACAGGTTCTCTGTCAGGTATGTGTTTTGTAAAAATTGTCTCCAAACCTAACTTGTCTTTTCATTCTTGTAATAACCTTTCACAGAACACAAGTTTTTAATTTTAAAATTAACCTATCAAATTTTCTTTCATTGATTGTGTTTTTGGGATTGAATCTACAAACCATTTCCAAACCTAAGGTCACCTAGATTTTTCTCATCTGTTATCTTCTAGAAGTTTTATATTTTGCTTTTTACATTTAGATCTGTGATCCATTTTGAGTAAATTTTTATGAAAGGTATAATACTAGTATCTATGTTCTTTTTTTTTTTTTTGCATGTTGATGTCCAGTTTTTCCAGTACCATTTGTTGAAAACAACTGAAAGCAAAACATAGGGATATCTTCTCCAATGTTGCCTTGTTCCTTTGTCATAGATCAGTTGACTGTATTTGTATGGGTCTATCTCTGGGTTCTCTGTTCTGTTCCATTGATCTATGTGTCTATTCTTTTGCCAGTACCAAGCTGTCTTGATTACTATAGCTTAATTACCTTAAGTCTTGAAGTTAGATAATGTCAGTCTTCCAACTTTGTTCTTTAACATTGTGCCATTTTGGCTATTTTGCCTCTCCATATAAATTTTATAATCAGTTTGTGAATGTACACAAATTAACTTGCTGGTATTTTGAATCTATAGATCAAGTTAGGGAGTGCTGACATCTAAATAATATCGGATCTTCCTATCCATACACATTGAATATCTTTCCATTTACTTAGTTCATCTCTGGTTTCTTTCATCAGTCTTGTAATTTTCCTTATTTAGCTCTTGTACTTAGTTTGTTAGAATTATACCTAAGTATTTCACTTTTGGTGCTAATATAAATAGTATTATATTTTCTATTTCATATTCCAGTTACTTCTTGCTGCTGTATAGGAAAGCAATTGACTTCTGTATATTAACCCTGAATCTTGCAACTTTGTTATAACAGCTTATTAGTTTCAGGGTTTTTTTAAATCAATTATTGGTATTTTCTACATAGACAAGTCATCAGTTGAACAAAGATTTTTCTTTCTTTCTTCTCAATCTGTGTACTCTTTATTCTTTTTATTACCCTATTGCATTAGCTGAGACTTCTAATACAGTGTTGAATAGGAATGGTGAGAGGGACTGAATTCTTTTCATGTCTTTGGAAATTATTCCCTCTCCTTTCATAGATATTTAAATTGCTGTTTTTTGTTTCTTGTCCTTAATTATAAGGCTGCTGAAATCTATATTGACAATTAACAAATGACTATAAAATAAACACCTGTGTACCCATTACCAGATCAAGATGTAGGACTATTGTCTGCTACCCAGAATCTCCTCCATGTCTCTTCCAAATTATAGAAGGTTTTCTTAAAATTTCAATTTGTTTCATATCTTGTTATGTTTATACTCTTTAATCTAGAGTCACAGAATATATGTGCCTGGATGGCTCGGTCAGTTAAGTGTCCAACTCTTGATTTTGGATGACTGTGGTCATGATCTCATGGTTTGCAAAATCAAGCCCTGTGTCAAGCCCCAAGTCAGGCTACCCAGTGACAGCATGGAGCCTCCTTGGGATTCTCTCTCTCTCTCTCTCTCTCTCTCTCTCTCTCTCTCCCCCATTCACACACTTACAGGTTCATGCTTTGTCTCTCTCAAAACATATAAACTTTAAAACATAAAATAAATAATAATAAAAGTCACAGAATATATTACAATATACAGATTTAAACTAACCTATTTCTAAACTTAATTATATATTTCATCCAATCTTATGGAAACATTATTTGTTTGTATGATTTTCAGCTAAATGAGGAAACCCAAGAATATATATTGAAACTTTTCCAACGTTATGTTGATGACGGTTTATGCTTTATCAATAAAAAATGCAGCCAAGCCATTTCACAAGTGGACATCAGCAAAATTACTACACTCTGTTGCTTATTGGAGTCTTTGATATTTGGGAAAGATGGAGTTAATTTGACAATGGTATGAAAAATTTCCTCAGTGCTATAAAACTATGAAAATGAAATTGTTGTGTAGATGCTTTGCAAATAAACAACTCTAAATTTTCTATAAAATAATTTAATTTTCAAGTTAATTTTTCAGGCAAGTAATGATTGTGAATAGATTCATAGAATCTCTAAGTTGCAAGGAATGTTAGAAAAACTATAGTTTACTCTTCTATTCAATGTTTAAATTCCTTACAGTCTACAACACATTCTACAATGCATTCCTGGTATATGTGTCTGTCTAGCAGCTGTTTAAATACCTCCATGCAGGTATGAACAACATTATAATAGGCAGTTGAAAGACATTTTTGAGGTTTTTCTACATATTCCTTGTCATTCATTTTCTCATCAGAGTATTTAAATTTGCACTACTATAAAACATTGCTCTTTGAACTATTGAATCAACTATAAGCAATAAATACTATACCTTTTTTAAATGCATGAGTCTAACCAAACTTTATACTTTGCAATTTAAGGATTCTTTTTATGTGAACAAATAAAATACTAAAATTCTTTCTCTTTGTTCTTTCAGGAGCAAACAAAACTGAATACAGTACTATGTCAGACTTTTATATTCTGTTATTTATGGTCTGTGGGTGGAAATTTAACTGAAAACTACTGGGATTCTTTTGATACATTTATTAGAACACAATTTGATGATAATCCTGATGCCAGGGTAAGAACTAAATACATTTAATTTTAACATAATAACTGAACCATTACAGTTAAATTTCAAGACTAAGCATTTAAAAGACTTAGTTCTACTGCAAATATAAAAATCGTTCACTATAAGGGTTTCTAAAATTATTACCTTTTTAAAACCATAGATAGCAATTATTGTGTAAAAATTTTTAAGAATCCTCTCCCAGCCATATGAAGAAAATAAGGTATAAGGGTAGAGGCACGTGGATGGCTCAGTTGGTTAAGCATATGACTCTTGGTTTCAGCTCAGGTCATAATCTCATAGTTCATGGGTTTGAGCCCTACATCAGGCTCTGTGCTGACAGAGCCTGCTTGGGATTCTCTCTCTCCCTCTCTCTCTGCCCCTCTCCCGCTTTTTCTCTCTCCCTCTCTCTCTCAGAAAAAACAGTATATAAAAACTCCCTACTATAAACAAATATTGAATTCTATTTATTACACTTATTTTTCACAGTGTTCTGGTTTGGCAATTCAGAAATTATTTTCTGTACATTCTAAGATTGAGCAAGTGAATAAATATATTGAGGATAATGCCAACCAGGTTTCTCACTGTTATGAAAGGGATTTACAAATATGGAAGGGGAAAGATTATAAGGCACCTGTGTTCTTCCAGTTCCAAGAATTCCTATTGGAATTGGAACTAATGGTATTCATGGATCATATATATGTATATACATAAATGAAAATTAATACATACATTCATACATACATAAATTGCCTAGTGCTGTGTGCTAAGAGGAACTAGAAGCAAGGACACCTCAAGAGCAATTAGCATACTAGGTATGCTAATTTCTAAATACTGCTCTCCATGAAAAAGAACCAAGTCTCCTTAATGAAATAACTAATTACAGCCAGCACTGGGACAGAGAAAATACAAAATGAGCCTAGGACATCTTCTTATGTCAGATAGCAAAGAAGTGCTCAGAGAATGATGGCACATATCAAAAGAACACAGGACCCAGTTTGAAGGGCTCCTGCCAGCCAAATCTGGGCAGATTTGAGTGTCAAAAATAAATAATGGTATGGGATTACAAGTCTTTGCATGAAATAAACATCTATGAGTCTGTANGGAGGTGGAAGGAAGAGCTCCATCTCACAGAAGAATACCAACTAATCTATATAAGAGAAGTGATGGAGTTAGAACTCATAACTTGCAACCATCATAGTAATAATTGATTCAGGCAGAAACCATCAGTGGATGCCAAAACTAGTGGGTGAAGGTTTCATGAGACACAATATTTACATAGTTTCAAAGTATCTCCTGCAAATCATTTGATTAATTGCAAAGAGAAAAATCATATTGTTACAGTAAAAAGACAAACAAACAACAAAACCCTTACAGACATGACCTTAACTAAGAAATCAATCTAACATCAGTATTAGGACAAAACTGTGCCTTCTGATATAGTGCACTGAGAAGGACACAACCTCACTTCTGAAGTATTCCTTTCAAACATGTGTGACTTAAACCTAATGGTGAGAATATATCTGGAATGCCCAAACTGAGGACAATTCTGTAAAATAAACTGGCCTATATTCTCCAAAAATGTCTGTCATGGGAGACAAAGAAAGCTGAGGAACTTTTCCAGATGAAGAGACTAAAGAGATATAACTAAATACAATGCATTATTTTGTATTAGATCCTGGACTGGGGAAAATATAGCTGCAAGTGACGTTATTAAAAACACTGCCAGGGGCACCTGGGTGGCTCAGTCAGTTGAATGTCCAACTCTTGATTTTAGCTTAGGTCATCATCCCAGGGTTATGAGACCAAGCACTGCATTGGGGTCCGCACTACTTAGAATTCTCTCTGTCTTCTTCTACTCCTCTCCTGGTCTGCCATGCTCTCTCTCTTAAAAAAAAAAAAAGCAGGGGCGCCTGGGTGGCTTAGTCGGTTAAGCGTCCGACTTTCGCTTAGGTCATGATCTCGCGGTTCATGGGTTTGAGCCCCGCGTCGGGCCCTGTGCTGACTGCCAGCTCAGAGCCTGGAGCCTATTTCAGAGTCTGTGTCTCCCTCTCTCTCTGACCCTCCCCTGCTCACGCTGTCTCTCTCTCTCTCTCTCCTAGAAATAAATAAAAATATTTAAAAAAAAAAAAAAGCAAAAAAACACTAACAATATTTGAGTGTGGAATATAAATTGGATAATCACATATCTCTATTCAATTTCCTGATTTTGATCATTTTACTGTGATTATATAAGGCAATATTCCTGCTTTTTAGGAAATACACACTCATTTAGGATAAGGTGGGATAGTGTATACAATTAACTCTCAAAGAGTAGAAAAATACAATAATAAAGCAAGTGAGGCTAAATATAAACAGTTAAAAATAGATAAAGAATATATGAAGTTCTTTGCACTATTCTTTTAGCTTTTCTGTAAGTTTTAAATTATATAAATGTTAAAAGTTACCAAAAGAAGAAAAAAATTCCATAAGAATCTGAGCCCTATGGATCAGGACATTTTATAGTAGATATGAAACCTTCCTGGACCCTCCAGATGATTATATCTCCAGATGATATTAAGGACAACTGGAAATTTTGTACAGACAGACCCCTCTGGGTCAAGGGAAATGATCTGGGATCATCAGAGGGCAGTAGGAGGTGACACAAAACAAGCATTCAGTATTCATTTCAACAAATATTTATTGAAAATCTGTTACATGATAGGTCCAATTGTGTATACTGGGGCAAATGCAAGCAATCAAAGAGCATGGTAGTTGCACAATGGTAGACGGATACACCAGACAGGTAGTCCAGTGACCTATCTCAGAGGAGGATGGACCTGTGACTTATCTCCGAGGAGGACGGAGGTGTGGCTGGTATTGATGGGGAAGGGGAAGAAAGAAGCTTTCTAAGGTTCTAGATACATTCTACATCATGATCCAGGGGTAGTTACATTGATATTTACATGCAAGAACACCTTAAACTGGCCTCATAAAATCAGACAAAATAATATACCTCAATGTTTTTAAAAAATATAATAAAATAGAAAATGTAGTAGGGGTGGCTACTGTAAGCATCCAGCTCTCGTTTTCGGCTCAAGTCATGATCTTGAGGTTGCAGAGTTTGAGCGCCACAGCCAGCTCCTGGCTGACATTGAGGAGCCTGCTTGGGATTCTCTCTCCCTCTCTATCCTTCCCCTTCTCACATGTACACACGTGCTCTCCTTAGAGTGAATTGCAGATAGCGAGGATACATGCTATACATATTTGTAGGCACACATATATGTGAAGGTACTAGGTCAGCATGTAAAATGGATTTCTTACTAAGAGTTGCTATCAAATGAGCTTGAAACACAGCTTCTTTGTACAGCTGCCAGAATAAGCATGCTGAAATGTAATCTAATCACATCACCCACCTGCTTAGAATCGTTCACTGAATTCTTGCTCCAAGCACTTTGCTTTGAAAAGTGAGACTTTTCATAACCTGGCTCCTGTCTGTGTTTTCATATTCATCTCTCACTGTACATACCGCTCTTGTACGTCCCAGCATGCATGGCACTTTCCCAGCCTTTAGCCTTCTCCTCATCCGCCTTCCCCATCCCATTCCTTCTTTGTGCATGGGCTCCTGCTTGTCCTTCAAGTCTGAACTATAACATCACCACCCCTTGGAAGCTTTCCTAAATCTCCAGCCACCTCCATAGCTCCCTGCAAGTAGAAATGAGTTGTCCTGCCTTTGTAAGTATCCTAACTCCATGAGAACCCTACTTCTCTGTGATATTAACTGATATGTTCGTGTCCCCCATGTGAATTTCAAGGTCATTGAAGGCAAAGGCTGGGTCTCATTCAGCACTCACCTCCACCTCCAAACACAAGCACATTAGTCGGGCAAGGAGTAAGCCCCTGAATGTTGACTTGAATTGAAAATGCTTTACAATTCTAATCTAAAGTTTTAGTATAATCAATATATCAGAGTTTTTTATGCATTTTGTTGCATGGTTGTGTTTAAAGTATTAGACTCTGATACCAAAACAACTACTTCTCTGCAAAGAAAAAAAAAATAAACAAATAGATCCATATTCCATGACTGCCTTTGTTTATGTATGAATTTTTCTATTGCTGTGTATCAATCCAATTGAAAGTGGTACTTAATTTTATGCTCTAGCTTCCCAGTTCTGGTGATCTGTGGAGCATTTACATGGACTTCGACACCAAACGGCTGGATCCCTGGGAACGAATCATACCCACCTTCAAGTACAGCCGAGATGTTCCTTTCTTTGAAATGCTTGTCCCCACAGCTGACACGGTGCGCTTTGGATATCTAATGGAAAAACTACTGGCAGTCAGGCATTCAGTGCTGTTTACTGGAATGACTGGAGTTGGCAAGGTAGGAAACCTACCTGAAACAAGAAGGTCCGTCCAAAAATGAGGGTGTGGTGGACTTAGAACTGTAAGCCCCAGAAATAACATATTATTTTTCAGAGGAAATTTTTTTGAATTTTGATAAGTTTTCAGGAAGAATGTAACTGTGCTGAATCTGTGTCTGTCTTGGGAATTACTCCAAGGTTTTATGTTGTATCCATTGGAATTTCTGGGGCTGTCACTACACAGATTGGGGTGGGAATTGGCCAAAACAGTTTGTGTCCCCAGCAGACTTGATCAAGGTCAGTCTATCTCTTCTTGCCCACTTACTTCTACCTGGCATAGCAATGGGGTTTGGAAAAAGTGGACTCTAGAGGGAAATGTTGATGGTTTCGTCTTCTTGGTTTTGGGGATGGAGTCCACATTGACAGAAATTCACCGGCAACCTTCTAAATTATTTCTAAAAGACATTTGGGTTCTTCTGTGACCTTGCTATCAAATTGAGACTTGGATAGGAACCAAGGTAGATTTGGGTATAAAACTAAAATGAAAACTTTCGCTAAGATTGCTGACTAGAATATTTCTTTGGCTCTGATAAATATAATTAAATGGAATCTCCAGGAAGAAGAAAGCAGACATTTCGATCTGGCTTTGACCTGTCTCCTTTTGTCTTGTTTCTTTCTCATTGTACTCAATTATTACTGATGTAGCCAATTGAAAGATATATTGAATACAAAATTAACTAACATATTTTTAAATTTAAAGTCTGTCATTACAAAAGGATTGTTGAATCGAATTCAAGAATCAGCTGCCTATGTTCCTGTTTAT
Source organism: Crocuta crocuta (assembly GCF_008692635.1). Classification (NCBI taxonomy): domain Eukaryota; kingdom Metazoa; phylum Chordata; class Mammalia; order Carnivora; family Hyaenidae; genus Crocuta; species Crocuta crocuta. The sequence goes on from NW_027527934.1 coordinate 2,552,320, forward strand.
CTAAATTTTTCTGCTCAAACTTCATCTGCAAGAACACAAGAGATCATTGAGTCAAAACTGGAAAGGAAAAGAAAAAATATACTAGGTAAGTGTTATCAGTTTTATTTGTCTTACACAAATTATTCATTAAACTAATCACAAAAACACTGTATGAAATAAAATTACAAATGGATATTTTCTTTGTTTAATTTATTTGTAAAGGTGATTCTATTAATTACATTCTTTCTGATGCCGTCTATCCATATATCTTACCGTTTAGCAAGTAAGGAGTTTATTTATTATTATATGATATATATATATCATGATATATATTGATATATCATGATATATATGTGATATAATATATATGATATATATGATATAATATATATGATATATATGATATATATATGATATGATATATATGATATATATTATCACCTTCAACTCAGAACACCTTCAGTCTCTGCCTCTCTGTGGCTCTCCCTCTCCATGCATGCACTACTTTCAAACCTGCACAGATTTCCTTTTATTTAAAACAAACCAACAAACAAACCACTTTGTATCTGGTGCATTGAGTTACCTGAACTGAGCAAGGAATTGGCATGAGACTGTCTAGGTTTCTTCTTCAGCCAGTGCTTTCAGCCAGGCTTTGTGGGATCTCCCTCATCATCCCATATTAACTACTTAGATAAATAGCATAACTCTTTGGTCACTTGCAGCTATTTTGAATCAAGTCTCATACAAAGCTCTGATCCCAAACCCAATGTGAAGCCATTCCTCTCCTCTGTTGTAGACCTGGTTTGTGGCTCCTGGTGCTGGAGGTGGAGAGGGGCATGGGGTGCCTGTTGCCTTTCCTGGCCCTCTGGAGGAGGTTCTCATGTGTTAGGATGGGAGGAGGAGAGGAAAGGGCAAGTGTTCTCCCTAACTGGCATTTAGATGAGCCTCGGTGTGGATTGTCCCTACCTCCCTTGCTAGTGCTGAATGACTGCCAATGCTGTCAGTGTGGCAGACTTCCAGGAGCAGGCTCTTTGAGGGACCCCCCAACAGGATGTGTACAGGTCAGGCATCGGCCTCCCAGTTGGAAAGTTCCCTGATATTGGGAATCAGGGTCTTAGCCCTCACTCGGTCCCACCCTCCAGCCATATATCTGCAGTCATTGGTACTGGGTCCACTTGGCTGGCCCACCCAGGAGGGCGGAGTACTAGCCAAGCTCAAGCCCATCTGCATTCCACATTGTCCACTATCAAATGGGCCCTGCTGTGCCAAGCTGTGGGCATACCAGCTGCTTTACTGCCTCCTCTTTATTTCCTTGTTCATATTCAGGTAGGCACAGGGCAATGGATGTTAATCTCTGTAGTGAGAGACCATGTCTTTGTGACTGATTCTCTTGGAGCCCCTCCCCACTCCTGTCCTGCTCCTTGGTTTCAGGGATCTGGAAGATGGAGTGGGGCACTGAGTTTGCCTCGATTCCTTCATTATTGGCAAGTACTAGATGCCAGAGTGGGTGGAGTCTCCTCCTATGCTTCAGTTATTCTCTTTTCTCTGTCATTACTCCTTTTTTTTTCCCTACTAGTATGTATATTGGCTTTCTTTAAGTTAAATATGGCACTGTGAAGCTCCACTGTACTGGATTTCCCTTTGATGAGATCAGGATGCTTTCCAGCCCTGTTTTCCCTGTAGAGGGTGGTGCAATGGCATTTAGGCAAAGAGTGCTTCTGTTTCCTGCTCTGGAAAGAAAATGACCTTCCTCACCCCATGTCAGTCCACCCAGTTGGCGAGGGCAATGGCGATGCCTTGGATTGAGAAAGATCCAGATGTGAATGGAGAGCTGCCATCATCCTTCACCTCTGGGAGTGAGGGCGAGGGCCCACCTGACAGTGTGGGTGTCCCAGACCTGTCTACCTCTCCCTGCTGGGGCCCTCCTCACATAGATGACTGAGCTCATTATGACCTACAGGGTGTTCATTGAGCCCAAAGCCTTACTTAAGCTTTGTCTTACATTTTCCAATGGCAAATCTTAATTCTTAAATTAAATTCATTTTATTCCCCAGGCGCACCAGGAAACAAACAAGTTGTGATTTTTGTTGATGATTTAAACATGCCCAGACTGGATCGCTATGGTTCTCAGCCTCCAATTGAATTACTTCGGCAGTATCAAGATTTTGGTGGATTTTATGATAGAAACAAACTCTTTTGGAAAGATATACAGGTTGCTTTAGGTTTTAAATTACTTTGTGTGTTTAAATTTAAACAGTAACAAAAGATAGTATACTTGTTTACTAGGGCTGCCATACAAAATACCGCAGACTGGGTGACTCAAACAACAGAAATTTATTTTCTCACAGTTCTAAAGGCCAAAAGTCTGAGACCAAGATGTCAACAGGGTTGGTTTCTTCTGAGGCTTCTCCCCCTGGCTTGCAGATGGCTGTCTTCTCCTGGGTCTTCTCATGATCTTCCCTCTGTGTCTGCATCCAAATGTCCTCTTCTTATAAAGACACCAGTCCTCCTGGATTAGAGCCCACCCTAATGAGCTCATTTTAACTTAATTACCTCTTTAAAGACCCTATCTCCAAGTATAGTCACATTCTGAGATACCAGAGGCTAGGCTTTCAGCATATGATTGGCCAGGGGGAAGAGAGGGACACAATTCAGCCTCTAACATACAGCCTTGGTGTTTTTAATATGTGACTCAAGTTATTTAATCTATATTATATTCTTGCTCTGCTTTATTCAGGAGATTAATGGGCAAGTGAGACAGGCCCACCTCCCTGAGGGCTCAGCTTCCAGGTGTAGATGGACATGTATTTATAATGCAGAGTGATGAGTGGAGACAGACTAGAGGGAGGCAGGGCTGGGCACTGAGTTGAGGATGAGAGAGACCTTCCCAGAAGAGGTGATGTTGGAAAAGGATTTTGCAGTCAGAGTGGGGAAAGCAAGGAAAGGGAGCATTTGCATCTCAAAGCAGGGTGTGTAGAACCCCATGGTGGTGTGGAATGCAGGCACCAAAGTGGCAGAAGATGCAGGTGTCAGCCCAGGAGGCCTTGACAGGCCCAGGAGTGCCATGACAAGGAATGTGGATTTATGCTCTAAGAGATAATCTGCCTCTAGGGGAAATGTTATGGAAAGATTCCCTTGGCCACAGAGGAGGGGTGGTCTAAGGGAGGCAGGACCAGAGGCAATTACAGTATCATGTACTAGTCCATTGAAAATGTTATGACCAAAGTCTCTTAACCCTCTTTTTCCCGTAGGAGCAATGGTTCAGTGTATCTTAATTCAGTGTTCCAGTGATTTTATAGAACATAACTACCACAAATAATAAGAACAAACTATACTTAATATTTGTTAAATGAATATACTTTAACCTAAGATACAAATTGTTAACAATTTTTTAAGACTACATTTTTACAGAGGTATATTTATACTGATAGATATGTTAGCTGAGTGACCTTGAGCAACTTAACCACCCAGGGTCCTGATCTTTTTCATCTGCAAAATGAGGGTAACAATGGTGATCTCCTGAAATTGTTGTGAGGATTAAGTCAGATAATGGGTAGGGACACATAACATAATCCTGTCATACAGTAGGGCCTCAGAAAAGTGCTGGTTCTGAGGCCTCCCACTGGCATGCGCAGATCTCATCTCTTTCTTTCCTGGGTGACTCGCATGGATTTCTTCCCACGCAGGATGTAACGATCGTCTCAGCGTGTGCACCCCCAGGTGGTGGCCGCAACCCTGTGACTCCCCGCTTCATCCGACACTTCAGCATGCTTTGCCTTCCGATGCCCTCAGAGCACAGTCTGAAACAGATCTTTCAGGTGAGTGTGAATTTAAACCTAGGCAAGAAAGAAAAAGAAAACATATTTGTTCCCAAACTCCCACAGTCAAAATAGTCTGTCTTGTTTCTGGGGAGCCCACCTGTCCCTTTTCCTGAGCGGAAACCAGGTAAACACAGAGGCATCTGGACAGTAACTGGCAGGCATCTGCATCGCTGCCTTCTGTGAGACGGTTTTAGGAATCCAGAAAGACTGTCAAAACACAGCCCCTTCCTTTAAGGAAGGCTGTAGCTTGGGCTTTTCCTCCCAGCACTCACCGGATCTCGTCCACTACCCAGCCCCCACCTCTATGCTCCTCTCACAGCTGGCCACCAGGTCCGTGTGCCCACTTGCCCATCAAACAGAGTCCCCGATACCCCAGCGAGCTCAAGCACAACACACCTAGCCTAGAATTCATCACCTCACTGCCACGACCACCTCCAACAAAAACAACCACCCATATTTCTTCCACCTATACAAACGTGCCATGGGGCCACTCCTCATCCTTTAAATGGGGAAGATAACCATGCCTGCCCTGTAAGTGCTCAGCAACGTTATTTTGAGTAGGATGATGAGAGAACATGAAACAGTATGGCTAGAGAGAGCATGCCATCACCAACCAGCAAAAGCTCATAGAGAAGGTGGTAAGCTGAGTCTTAGGGGACAAGAATTGACAGGGAGGACTGACTCATTTTATGAAGCCAGCATCACTCTGATTCCCAAGCCAGACAGAGATCCAGCAAAAAAAGNTTAAAAAAAAAAAAGAATTGACAGGGAGGAACAGATCTTGGGAACAGAAGACACATGGGTAAATGCAGTCACAGAGGCAAGAAATGGTAATGTGGGCCTACAGGTAGGGTAAGACTGGTGACTGGTTTGGAGAAGCTGACTTTGGCGGTAAATCACCTGGGAGCCAAAGAGGGCCAGTGACCCTGGCATTAAGTGAGCCTCTGCATTCTCCAGCAGTGGCCTCCCCTTCCCATGGGACCCTCTTCAAGGAGAAAAAGGACAGAGCCAACATGTACACAACCTTTTGTAGATGGAAAGTGGTTTTCATATTGAAATAGCTTACATCCATGGGAAATTGTTTTTTAATAAATTTGAGGTAGTTTCAGTAAGTTGTTTAGGAGCTAATGCCAAAATGGCAAATAAGAACCCCCACATTTTGAAAACCTTTTTTTTAAACCTTTGTTTGGTAGGATACTTTTAAATATGAAAGGGTGGGAGCTTATCTCCAATGACGAAGCATAGAACAAAACACGAAGTGGGTAACAGGGACCAATACAGGCATTAGAGGAATTTTTTTGAATCCCGCCCTTTTGTTGAGATGCTGTGTGTATATTTTGAAGTTTGAAATGAGTGACTCCCAACCACCTATCCTGACACACTTTGTGATATGATCGGCAGTGAATTGTGTCCCAGGTAGCCTATGCCCAATGATAAAATATTGACTTTGCTAATCATTTCATATTTCAATAAATGAAAGCAAATTCAAGGTTATCCCAACAAAAAATGTCATTCTTTTTAAAATGTTTTTAATGTTTACTTATTTTTAAGAGAGAGAGAGAGAGAGACATAGAGCATGAGTAGGGGAGGGGCAGGAGAAGAGGGAGACACAGAATCTGAAGCAGGCTCCAGGCTCTGAGCTATCAGCACAGAGCCCAATGCAGGGCTTGAACCCATGAACTGTGAGATCATGACCTGAGCCAAAATCAGATGCTCAACTGACTGAGCCACACAGGTGCCCCCCAAAATGCCATTCTTAATCATTCCACAATACTTTCTTGGGTAAGAAGGAAAATGTGGAATCTGGCCTCCTGGAAATGAAATTATTCCCAACCCTCAGCCTCCTCCCTCTCCCTGTAGGATTGTCCCGTCCATGGGAAATGTGTCACTCACAGGGACATCATACGGCAAGTATATCCCAGCTGAAAACAGGCAGGAACTGCTTCCTTTCATTGTAATGTACAGGCTAATATTTAAAACTTGCACTAACTGGGGGTGAAAATGGAAATGAAATGTGACAAAACTGAGAGATCCCGGGGTCAAGGAGTTGGACTAGATTCAGGTGGGGAAGCGTATACTCCTCATTGCCAGAACAGACAGGATGTTTTACCTGTAAAAGAATAGAATTTGCTCTAGATCCATGGATCCCAGACTCTACTTTCAATCACAACCCATCTAAGCAGTGCCCAAGAGCTCAGAGCCCACCTTCCCTTCCTCAGTCACTGTCCGAGGAGAAGGAACTTGGGGGACCACCAAGAACTGAAGGAAAGCAAATCAATAAGTTAAAGTAAATCTGTTGTTAGCAACATGAACAACTGATCATTTCTACTGCATGAAAGAAGGCCGTGAGTCTAAATAGTAAATGTATAGTATGTTTATAGGATACACATAATGTTTTTAACCATCTATTATTTGTAAAACAATCAGTAGCATCACTGTACTTTCTTGGATAGTCTGTTGCAAGTTAGCCAAACAGCACACATATGCAGGAAACACACCACTAAGCATGGGTTTGCCACAATTTGGATTATGTGTGTTTATGAGTGACTCATCCTTGAGCCACATTCATACACATCTTCATGTTTACTTACTGGAAATTTATACACAAAAACTGTGCATCACTATACATTCTAAAGGTAAATTAAACAAACAGCACACAACAAATTAAATTAATGACGTAGGTGTCATTTCTTTTTTTTTTATACTTTATTGTCAAGTTGGTTTCCATATAACACCCAGTGCTCATCCCCACAAGTGCCCTCCTCCATGCCCAACACCCACTTTCCCCTCTCCCCCACCCTCAGTTTGTTCTCAGTATTTAAGAGTCTCTTACTGTTTGCCTCCCTCCCTCTCCTTAACTATTTTCCCCCTTCCCCTCCCCCATAGTCCTCTGTTATTTTTCTCCTGTTCTACATATGAGTGAAAACATATGGTATCTGTCCTTCTCTGCCTGACTTATTTCACTCAGCATAACACCCTCGAGTTCCATCCACGTTGCTACAAATGGCCAGATTTCATTCTTTCTCATTGCCAAGTAGTATTCCATTGTATAGATAAACCACATGTAGATGTCATTTCTAATGAGAAAGATTTAACAGCAGTAATAGAAAACAATGATTGGGGCACCTGAGTGGTTCAGTCAGTTGAACACCCAACTCTTGATTTCATCTCAGGTTGTGATCTCACCGTATAAGATTGAACCCTGCATTGGGCTGGGCTCAGTACTGAGCATGGGGCCTACTTGAGACTCTCTCTTTATCTCTCCCTCTCTCTCCCCCTCTCATGATCACTCTCTCTCTCCCAAAATAAATAAATAAACTAAAAAAAAAAAAAGATCAACTCCATGAAGTACTGACAATGTCCTCAGGCCAAAGCATCCTTCCCCCAAACTGTGGGAATTCTGGCTTTGTCTTGTATGCATATTCTTAGCAGAAGTTTTTCAAAGTTGCCAAACATGCCATGTAAGGCAGACCTTTGAATAAAATACCACACTGTGGTCCTCAGTAAACTCTGTAACGGCATAAATTTTAATCTATGAATATCAGTTTAGTAGCTCTTAATTTCATTCAGTGAAGAAATACTTGTTGAAAACCTCCCATATGCCGGACATTTGTATTACATTTTAAACAAAGCAGATGCCATCCTGTGCTCATGGAGCTTCCACCGTGGAGACAGAGAATAAACAGATGAAAGAACTAATAATGTATATTATATTAATACTATCTATAACTATATAATTATAGTGTGACTAGACTAGAATTTTAATTTTTTAAGATATAATTTACATATAATATGTATAGTAAAATTTTTACTTTGTATATAATGGGATGGTCCTTCTCAAAATGTGGGCCATAAGGAGAATGTTAAACTCATGTTGGGGGCCCCAGAGAAGTGGTACCTCAAAAGATAGCCCTCATAAGCTGCTAAAACTAATGTTCAACAAGGAGGCTCATTGAAACAAATACTTGGGTTTCTTTTAAAATATGTCCTATATGAGCCGGAAGTCTAAAATCACAAGGACTGACTTATAAACATTGATGTGCATTCTGGTGGCTGTCTCCCATGAGTAACTCCAAGGTTAATGGTGATGGGAATTTATCTATTTAAAAACCTATGATTGTCCCAAGCACCTGGGGGCAGCAGGCTAGGTAATAAACATGTACTTTGAGATTGTGGCGAGTTACATATGAGAAGATCAGAGAGCCATAAGAGACGCTGACAGAAGGAGTCAGGGAAGGCCTCTCTAAAGAGATGACAAAACACAAGAATCAAAAAGTCCCTGCCAAGCACAGGGCCATCAGGCAGTGGATGGTGGGAAGGGGACAGATGTGTGGAGACCCTGAGAGAGAAGAGAGCCTGGGTGGTTAGGCCAGTGTGGCTGGGTCATGGTGAGTAATGGGGAAGAGGGTAAAGTGAGCCTGGACTGACAGGGGAGGCAGTGCCTGATCTTCCTGACTATAGGTAACAGAAGGGAGACAGCAGTGGAAATAGAGAGGTTGATGAAGTGAGAGAAGGTGGGGGTGAAGAAGCCCGGATGAAAGAGTCAGGGCTGGAATGGGGTGAAGTCAGGGAAGCAGACATTCAAAAACTGTAGTCAAGCTTGACTGTGGGGGACAGAGAATGGGAGGTGTCAGAGGAGACTTCCATGTTCCTGATCTGAGCACAGGTGGAGCCATATGCTGGAAAAGCTAAAGGGGGGAGGGGTGCAGTTATGAGTAAGTTGCACTTTAAACATACATGAGGATGAAGTCTCTGGAACTGTTAGTAATTCACCCATAAAAATCAGAGATTTTTTTTTCCAGATGAACTTGGGCACCCCACAATGACACTCTGGACCCACAGTAAGAAGAATCTGAATTACATGGAGAGTAGGTTTGGTCCGTTCACTGGTTAGATACAAATGTGGCTAAGAGATCACCAATCACAGAAGATGGGAGTGAGCCCATTCTTGGGAACATACTCTGAAGTGAATGGAAGTTTTATCACCCATATGTCCTTGTACTGGAATCCAGCTTTCTAGTTATTATTAGGAAAAACATCATGAAAAAAATTCTAACCCTCTCACATTATGGTTCTTGTTCTAGGCCATCTTAAATGGCTTCCTCAGTGACTTCCCACCAGCTGTAAAGCAAACTGCATCAAATATTGTAGAGGCCGCAGTTGAGATTTATAACAGAATGAGTGTTGATCTTCTGCCAACACCAGCCAAGTCCCATTACGTCTTTAACTTGAGGGATTTATCCAAATGTGTACAAGGTAATGTATGGAACCCTCATTCTCTGACCTGCACCATCCCTGCATTTTCATTCACCCCTAATCTCTCAGTAGAATTGTGTGTACATGAGTATCTGTGCCCCACCCGGGAATCCTATTACATGTTTTTGTTTGTTCATTTGTTTTGTTTTCTTTAGCATCTGGCTTTTATTGGTTGCTTGTTTTCTCAAACTCAGTATTTTTTTAAAAAGTCACTTGAGGTGGTAGTTTAGTCACAGGTGCAGGTGGGGACGGGCCAGGGGTCACTCAGGAGGATGGCGCCAACGTGGTATGATGGGTCCTTCACATGTAGTGCATCAACTGCAGGCCGAGAAGCCGGCAACAAGGGCCGCACCAGCAGCCAGAATGAGCTGGAAGCTGGGCTTACTCATCACAGCCAGGGCTGTTCAGAAGGGACAGCTGCTGCCCTCCAGGGCACCTCCGTCTTGTTTAGCAGTGTAGTAGGGTCACTTATACATCTGCTTTCCCCCTGTGCATGGGGAGCCCATCCTCCAGGGTCTCTTTGGACAATAGGGAGCCAGCCTGGCCCAGTTCATTGAAAATCTGCATGTTTTACTGAAAGGACTTGTTGGCCTCCTCCACGATCTTCTCTTTGGTCTTCAGGTTCAAGTCCAAGGCATTCATCGTGGCCCGGTAGAACTGCTTAAACTGTTGTGCATTGTCCATGTTCTCAAACTTCTAGAACTGGGTCCCTTCTCCTGTGCTGGGGAGATTCAGGGCCATCTGGGCCACCTTCTTCAGCACCTGGCCCCCTGGGGTTCCCCCTCCAACCCCCACCCCAGTCTGACTAGTTCACAGCTTCCCCCAGACCACCAGCATCTCTTTCCATTTCTTGCTCCCAGCTGATAACTTGTCTTCTTATTTCACTGAAAACAATAGAAGAAATCGAACCAGACTGCCTCATCTTCCAAATCTCCTAGACAACCTGTATCTGCCTTCCTTCTACTGCAGTGGCTAACATGTCCCTACTCAGGATACATGCCAGTACTTCCTCTGACACTGGATCCCATCTCCTCCAGCCCACTCAAGGATTCTGTTCTTTTGTTGTATGGTTCATCCTGTCTGATGTGTACACCTATGCGTGTAGTAAATATGCTCCCTGACCCTTTCGGCACTATGTTGTGAGAAGTGAAGGGTCCCCCATAGAGTGAACACTTGGAGGACTGCTATACATCACTGTTTTTGTTGTAACTTGGTATTATTACAACTATGTTTACAATTACAATTTATATTAATACAAAGAGTACTCAGAGTAATCTGAATAGAAGTCAGAAGGACCAAGGGCATTTGATGAGAACTGAACATTGGGAAAGAGTGAGAGAGGGAACTAGTGTTCTGAAAAACAGTGTAAAGGTCAGGGATCGGGGCATCAGGGTGGGGGGACAGTTTCTGGATGAATATATATGTATATTAAAGACCTGTGACACTCCTCACTTAACATGTTGCAACCCAATGTAATAATGAGATGAATGTTGCCTATACTGTAAAGTCTGGCCATTTCATGTGTTGAGTTAAAGGAACATCACAAGCCAAGAAAAAGGGTTTTGCCAGATAATGTGTCTGATTTTGCTTTCAAAAAGTGAAATCACCATTATTCTATGTGTGTGTGCCCACTGGAGAAGCACCCATTTCTGGTGGTGTGGGGGTAAAGTTGGACTTAAGGATTTTCTAGTTAATTAACTTGTTACTGGATATCCCACAAATGTAGAATTTTTCCTTTTTCCCTTTTCTTAAAAAAACAGGTATCCTCCAGTGTGATCCAGGAACAATAAGAGAAGAAATACAGATTTTTAGACTCTTTTGCCATGAATGCCAAAGAGTCTTCCATGACCGTTTGATTAATAATGAAGACAAGCACTACTTCCATGCTATTTTGACAGAAATGGCCAGTAAATATCAATCATTATGTAGCTGTTCTTTTTCTTTCTTTGGTGGGGGTGGGGGCTGGAAAAGCCATTTGCTTTCCATAAGGAAAAATTAAAATAAGCTTAGATAAGGTAAAGCAAAATGGGTTTCAGTAATTCCTAAGTAAAAAAATTTTTCTCTTTAGTGATTCAAATATGTAGAAATATACGAAATATTATAAAAATCCTTTTGTTAAAATTCAGGAAGAGTTAATATTTTAAATTCAGTAAGGGAATTTTAAGTAGAAAAGGGAAAATGGGAGAACCAGCATTTTGGTAAGAAGCTAGGATGTTTCTAAAGTGCCTCTTATTTATTAACTATGTATTTAATATCTATTATTTAACAAAATGTCTATTAACACTAAATATTCTTAATCTTAAATTCGGGAGATTATCAACCGAACTAAAATGTTATGGTGTTAACATGGCTTCTCTCAATTTCATTCATACTAGTTAAGCCTTCTAAGTGAAGTAATGACTGATACTCTTCTGTGTATCTTATTGAAATACTGCATTCAAGCTTATCATATATTAAAAATTGATTTTGTTTTTTGAATAGACAAACATTTTGGAATTGCAGTTGACCTGGAATATTTTTTGGCTAAACCCATCATCTTTGGAGACTTTATTAAGGCAAGTATGTTGACTCGACTACCTTTGAAGATTATAAAGCATTTACTATTTTACAGTTCAGTTTCATATTCAGCAAGAACTTTGCTACATCTGTAAAGATTAAAGATCTAGACCAAGGGTCAGAAAATTATGGCCCATAGGCCAAATCTATATCCCACTGCCCATTTTTGTAAGTAAAATTTTATAGGAGCACAGCCACACCCATTGTGTACTATATTTTTATGTGGTGGCTTTTGTATTACAAGACAGAGTGGAGTAGTAGCAACAAAGGCTAAAATGACCTTCAAAGCCCAAAATATTATCTGGCCCTTTAGAGAAACAGATTGTTGACTCCTGATCTAGTCACATTCATTTTGGTAATAGTTTGAATCAGAGCCCCATCAAGTTTTCAATTTGGAAGGAAGCAGAGAGGATTAGTTCCTTAACTTAGGACTGGAATCCCCCTTACTATATTCTGTGTAGTTGTTCAGCCTGTGCCTAAATGCTTCTCACAGTGGAAGCTAATTAGGTTAACAGTGCTGCCCTCTTCATTTCAGGGTAGCTCTCATTAGTTGCAAAATTTTTCTTACATTACATTCCTCAATTTGTACCTCCAATAACATGTATACACCAGACCTAATTTTACCTTCTAGAACAAGAACCTTCAATATTAGGTCTTCCATCTAACCACCCTACTTTGTTCATTGATAACCATCTTGTTTTACCAAGTTGACTCTTGTTAGGTGCAACATTCCTAGTGTCTCCAAGAGGGCAGAAGCCATGCCTTTGTTCACCCTAAATCTCCAGCTTCCTGCACAGAGCTAGGTATACAGCAGACTCTCAAAAAACAAATGAACAACTTGTCTTTATATTACATGCATGCACTTACCTCATCACCCTGCAATCCCTGACAAATAAAAAAGATAATTTGTGTGAAATATATCTTTTTAAATGTATTATTTAAAAAGTCCCAAAGTTTGTTTCCAGGTGGTGATTATATTTCCTATGTATTTCTACTGATCTAATTATCAAATGGGGGAATAAAGCAAGAGGAAAAGAGCAGTTGGACCCTTCTTGCATTACCTATGAGTATTTTAATCAGTGGCTCCAAATGAAAATGCCCCCAGGGCAGATGCTACTGCAAAGAAAAGACATCACCAGCAGGTCCGAACAGGACCTCGAACAGGAACCCAATTCCTTATAGTTTACACCAAATTTCATTCTCTCTGGTTTATTTAATTAGATAACCACTGTGTAAAAACTACATGTAGTTCTGGCATGATTTTTTTAACCCTAACAGTCTGGCATGCATAATTTTTAGCCCATTTAGCTTTTCTCATGTCAACAGGCTGAGAGCAAAAATATGAAACCAGAGTAAGGTATAGTGAGAAAGCATGAAAACCTATTTCTGAGCTCCTATGTGAATTTTCTAGCAAAGATCACTGAAATTCAATGTACCATTCAATGTACCATTTGAATGAAATGGATTTTCAGTTATCCATGAAAATCTGAGTTTCTTAGTCCCATTTCCTTAGTTTTAAAGCCTTGCTAATATGTATATTATATCATACAATATATAATATATATTCATGCAAATGATTAAACAGCAACATGGGTGAAATAAAATTCTCTCCTAAGATCATGAATGCTGTGTGTATTTCTGTATCATAATTGATCTAACTTGGTCCCTCTCCCATATATCATCTTATAGTTTGGAGCAGATAGGACTGATCGGATTTATGATGACATGCCTGATATGGAGAAAATCGCAAATGTTCTACAGGACTATCTTGATGATTATAACCTTATAAATCCCAAAGAAGTAAAGTTGGTGTTCTTCCAGGATGCTATAGAACATGTTTCAAGGTATAGTACTATAGGGTGTTCACTAATGCATTCTATTACAAGGTAAGAATTAGAGTGCCTGGGTGGTTTAGTCAGTTGAGTGTCCAACTCTTGATTTCCGTTCAGGTCATGATCTTCCAGTTCATGCGTTCAAGCCCCACATGGGGCTCTACACAGACTGTGTGGAGCCTGCTTGGGATTCTCTCTTTCCCTTTTTCTCTCTGCCCCTCCCCAACTTGTGCATGCATGCTCTCCCTCTCTCTCTCTCTCTCTCTCTAAATAAATTAAACTTTAAAAAAACTTTAAAAAACAGGGTAATGAATAAGTTGTACAAAAGACTTTGTATAGATTGCCGGATGGACAAAGGTCTGTTGGCAAATCTTGCTATAATGTAAAAGTTATTTTTTATATATGTTAAATATAAACCATATGAATTGGAAGCCCAGGGATTATTTTTTCTAAATATTAATAGATTGTTTTTATTTGTTTTAAATGCCCTGTCTCATTCAAAAAAAAAAAAAGTAACGTAGTTTACAGAGATACGTGTCAGTATAACACAGCTGATTATGTGTATGCCTAAAGAAAGAAGCAATTCAAGATTATAGTAAAATGAGTGATTTTAGATTCCATCTGCTCATAAGCCTGACTCCTACCCATTGCAAGTATCCTCTGAGGGACGTCCATGACAAATAGATATCGAGCTGAATATCTGCAGTCCTTGGGGCACACCCCCCTTTTTTGAAATTTTAATTCCAGTATAATTAACATACAGTGTTGTATTAGCTTCAGGTGTACAATGTAGTGATTCAGAGATTCTGTACATTACTCTGTGCTCGTCATGATAAGTGTACTCTTAATCCCATTCACCTATTTCCCCCACTCCCTCAGGCCTCCCCTCTGCTAACCGTCAGTTCATCCTCTATATTTAAGAGTCTGTTTTTTGGTTTGTCTCCTGTGTTTCTTAAATTCCACATATGAGGGAAATCATATGATATGCCACTTTTTTAGGTGTTCTTGTGTACTGTTGATAATTCCAAGTATTAAAATGACACTTGAAGGATGATGCACAGTCTGTTCCCTGTGACATCTGGTATCAGTTCTGTCCTGTGGAGCAGTAATAATAATGGCCCTCAGTGTGCGTATGAAACTATGATATGGAGTATCTCATTTCACTGTGATAACACCTCTCTGTGGCTCAGTAGCATACTTTCTCTACAGATAAGGCTTCAAGAATGTTCCAGTGTTCTGTTGCTATATGATAAACCACCATGACACTTGGTAGCTTCATTATTTCCTGATCTCAGGTTCCCCGGGGTTCTGTCTTGGGGGTCTCAGTGCAGTCAAAGTCACACAGCACCTGGAGCACATGGCACACCTCTGCCTCTGTGTACACTGCATGAGTCTCTCTAGCCTGGCAGCATCAGAGTGTCTGGGCTTCTCCCATGGCTCAGGGCTCCAAAGTGCAGTGCCCTGAGAGTGACGGCAGAAGCCAAATGGCCTCTCATGACAGCCTCGAAAGTCATAGAGCATCACTTATACCATCCTCTGTTAGTCAAAGGAGTCGCACAGGCCTACCCAGTTGACAACAAGGGGTCAGAGACTCTATCTCTTGACAGGATCAAAGAGCAAGTAGGACCAGAAGCATTACTGCAGCCATTTTTGGACAGTCCTGTGTACCACCGAGAGATTGGGTGGATTGTCCCAAGTTCCCTAGCGGGTGAGTCACAGGCTGAGTCTCGCATCCAGTCCATTAACTCTAACTCTGCTGTGGGTGTCTCCACCCACAATGGAGCCACCTTTTTCATTATAGCCCTCCAAATAACTGAAAATTTTGACCAGGCTCTGTTTAGCTTTCCCTTCTCTAGGCAGACATAACCCAGATCTTCCACTATTGCCTGTTAGAGATTATTTCCAGCCTCCACATACTGAGCACTTGATAAGTTATCTGTGTTCCACTTAAAATGTTATACCCAGATTTGACATAGTATCCTGTGCAATCTGCAGTGTAAAGTGTGTATGAGGACGGGATTTCCCACGGTGTGCTACCATAGCAAGATTTTAATGGCTTTGGTTTTTTTCTCTTGTCAACCACATTTTAGTGTTGGATCGTGTTAAATTTGACAGTTAAATCCTCAGGATGTTTTTTCCTATAAGCAATCAATTGTTTTACCTTTCCTATACTTCTGCTGTTTAATTAACACTAATTTGAGAATCTATTTTTGTCACAGCTCCAGTGTTATGACAATAGTTTGTCACTGGGTTGTTGAGATACCACTTGTTTCTCATCTGTCCCCCTGCCCACATATCCACATGCTACCTCCTAACAACTTTTATCCTATAGCTCACACAGGCCCTAAGCCTGGAAAAAAGGTAATATTGCCAGTACTCTGGTCTGAGAAACTTCCTGGAGAAGAGACCAGATGATAGGCAAAGGCAGCTTAATTGTATTTATAATCTTCCTTACTTTTGTGAAAGAGAATCAGCAGGATTGCTGAGGATTGCTTTAAGGATTGCTTAAAATATTCCAGGAGGAAATGAAAAGCCATTTATAGAATGGAGGAGATTTGGTGTTCATATACACAAAGGGTTGCCATGTGAATTAAGACATAGAATCTCCTTTTTCTAGAGAGGATCGGAAGGTAGGAATTAGAGTAAACAAATTTCTACTTATAAGAGTTCTCAAATACCTACTGCTGAGGAGCAACAGAAAGGGCTTCATTATGATCATAAGTTATGAGGAAATTCAGTAACTGAGCAGATACTACATTTCCATTTCCATTTGTTGGTGACATTTTAGGGTTTTTTTGTTTTGTTTTGTTTTGTTTTGTTTTTTAACTTTAGAGCCTGTGTTTTCAAAGGGCAATTTGCACCAGGGTATTTCCACTCATTACATATGCCCAAAGTTGTCATCACAGTGCAAAGATGGTAAAACAGATCTCAGTGAAAATGCAAGCCACTAATTAGGATAGTCATCTCTTGCCTACTGCAGTGGAGAAAATGTAACCCTAGAGGATTCCTGGTGGAGGGAGTTTTCTGTCTATTGATGTGTAAGTTGACAGAAAAAATAATACTGGGAAGCAGTATTATTAAGTTATAAGTTTTTTGCTATTGTTGTTTTTTATTTCCAATAATCTAAGGTGAAAATAATCAAATTTCTATACATAAAACAAGGAAAGAGTAACAAAGTACAAGATTTTTATAATAGTCAATATTTCATCCACTGTAGAACACAAGCACATTATAGAAAAAAATAGCAAAACATCATTATGTATCCCTTTACCTCTCAATATTTTACCTACCTAAGTGACTGAAGAGAAATAAACTGATGATCTGATGTATCTTCTGTTCAATGTGCACTGCGACAGAGACAAACCATGGAAATAGTGCCTAGATCATCTGTTTGCTTACTCTAAGGGAGGAGTTGGCAAAGGATCCTAGAGAGAAGGAATGGACAAATTTTTTTATAAAGGGCCAGATAGTAAATATTTTAGACTTTGCGGGTCATGTGGACCCTGTCGCAGTACTCATTTCTGCCATTGAAACACAAAAGCAGCCACCTTCAGTAAATGAATGAGTGAGCATGGCTGTGTTCCAATAAAACTTTATTTATGGATGCTAATATTAGAATGTCATATGATCTTCACATATCAAAATATTACTCTTCTTTTGATAGTTCTGTTAACCACTTAAAAACTACAGAAACATTCTTAGCTAATAGGCCATAAAAAATTTTAAGGGCCACCTGGGTGGCTTCGTCTGTTAAATATTGCACTCTTGATTTCAGCTTAGGTCATGATCTCATGGTTCATGAGTTTGAGCCCTACATCAGGCTCCACACTGACAGTGCAGAGCTTGCTAGGGATTCTCTCTCTTTCCCTCTCTCTGCCCCTTCCCTGTGCACATGCACTCTCTGTCTCTCTGTCTCTCTCTCTCTCTCTCTCTCTCTCCTTCTCCCCAAATAAATAAGTAAACTTTAAAAACACAGTGAAGGGGCAGGGCTTGGCCCACATACCATTGTTTACTGACCCCTGTCCTGGACAAAGTTGTTATCAAGGCAGACAGAGGAGGGAAAGAGCAGACTGGCCTGCGGGGCAGGAGAAGGTATGAAACTGAAGCACGCAGATTTGAAAGATTAATTCTTATTTTAGAAAATCCTGAATAATACCTAGAAGTCTACTTTGTCCTGGAGGAGCACTTTTCAATGAAGACTTCCTGTTCTATGCTCATACTACATAGCTCCAATCCCCTGCCACCAAAAATAATGGTGCATATGAGCTACTTAATCAACATTTCCTATGTCATAGTCTTTAAGATCTCTAGAAGTTGGTTACGTCAATATAGATCATTTGGTAAAAGTGTACTGAATTTCAGAGGTAGCTTAAGGAATGACATTTGTCTCCCTTTTTCTTAGAAGTATAATATTATTCATACAAATTCCTATCACCAAAATCTTCTTGAGGATAGAACTATTGAACAAAAAAAGGATCTTTGTGTTTCCTACACAGCAGAAATACATCTATAGTTGTCTTCTCTTTATCTGCAGTTTCGCTTTCTGCGGTTTTAGTTACCCACAGTCAACCTCAGTGAGGAAGCAGATGACTCTCCTTCTGATGATTCGTCAGAAGGTCAGTAGTAGCCTACTGCTAAGTCCCAGTGCCTACCTCATTCACTTTGCTTCATCTCATCACATAAGCATCTTATCTCCATCATCACAGGAAGTACAGTACAATGAGATACTTTGAGAGGGAGACAGACCACATTGACATAACTTTTATTACAGCATAGTTATAATCATTCTGCATTATTAGTTATTGCTGTTAATCTCTTACTATGACTAAATTATAAATTAAGATTTATCAAGTGTGTATGTATAGGAAAATGAGGGTTTGATCCTACCCATAGTTATTTCAGGCATCCACTGGGGTCTTAGAATGTATCCCCCATCATTGAGGGGAGGAACTACTGCACTTCGTGATTATTTTTCTTATCATATGGTAAGCACACCCATTATAGAATTTAGAAAAACATTCATAATTTCACCTCCTCAGCCAGACAACCACTGTTAAAATGGTACGGTTCTTTCAAATATATTTGTTAACTATATATAGACTTTTACAAAGTTGTATTATGGTACATATTGTTAAACACCATGCCTTTAACATTTACATTACATTTGCCTCCACAATCCTATATAATTAAATACTATTTTGAAACATGGCTTTAATGGCCACATTTACGCCATCCTAACTTATTTTCTGTTTGTTTTTAATGCAACCTCTTTTTGTTTCATGGTCTCTCCCTCTCTCTCTAGCAATCTGAAAGGATTCTATTTGCAGCCAGTTTTAAGTTTTATTTTCTAATATTGTTACTATGATAGCAAAAACATAAAAGAACTAAATATCCATCACTAGGAAACTGACTAAATAAGTTATGGTATATTTATTGCTCTGTTTACTAGCATGAGAATGTCCATAATACATTATCTAGCAAAGCAATCATAAAACAAAATGTAATTAGAGTTTAATCCCATTTTTGTAAAACACACATACAAAGTCAACACACATAAATTCATTGAACAAATGCCCATGAAACTCTGACTATGCTGTGCTAGGCACAGTTCTCACAGATCCCAGGACCACACCCAGGCCCTTGTGAGGGAGCTTACAAGTGGGGTGTTCTCCCCTCAGTCACAATGACTGTGTTTTACTTTCATAATTTAAAAAATAATAAAGCCATTATCACTTTCAAATATTTGAATCTGTTATTTTCCAATTACTAGCATTTTGAATAAAACTAAGATAGGTACTCAGACACACAAGCAAACTTCCTCTTAAAGAGAAGAAATTAAATCTCCCTTGATAATTCCCCCATGATTTCCTAGTTTCTGATAACCCAATCTGAAATTTTAGATAAATGGTGATGATAATTAAAAAATATTATTTTTACATTTTATATCTTCTTTTTAAGAGAAATTTATTAATACTATCATCTTTTTTAAATCATCTTAATGTATATGGACTTGACTCATACATACTGATCAGTAATATACTGATACCCGTATCCCTTTTTTGAGGGTTTTTTTTTTTTTTCCCAGTTTTATCTATACTTCTTGGGGCACCTGGGTGGCTCAGTCAGTTAAATGTCCAACTTCGGCTCAGGTCGTGATCCCGCAGTTCATGAGTTCAAGAGTCGAGTCAAGCTCTGTGCTGTCAGCATAGCGGAGCCTGTTTCGGATTCTGTGTCTCCCTTGCTTTCTGCCCCTCCCCTGCTCATGTTCTCTCCCTCTCTCTCAAAACTAAATGAACATTAAAAAAACTTTCTTTAATTATACATCTTTATATATCTTCAAGGAACCTTTTAGGAAGGTTTAGACGGCTTCTGCTCTGGGCAATAACATGACAGCTTTCCCTCTCTAACCATTGTCTTCTGGAATGTCATCTTATAAAATAGTTGCCTAAGGCCAGCCTGAAATTATTTGTCCCTTTGGGAATAATCTGTCTGCCTTTTAGATGCTCACAGACTCTTCAGTTATGTCTAAAATATGGATTTCTATTTTATATGTATACATGCACACACTTATTTTATTTTATATTTATGTATCTCCTAGAGAGTCTTTCATGTTTTTCCTCTCCTCTCTGGTTTTCTTTTTTTATTTCTCTTAATGTTTTATTTATTTCTGAGAGAGAGAGAGACAGTGTGAGCAGGGGAGAGTCAGAGAGAGAGCGAGACACAGAATCCCGAAGCAGGCTTCAGGCTCTAAGCTGCCAGCAGGGAGCCTGACACGGGGCTCGAACCCACGAACCATGAGATCATGACCTAAGCCGAAGCTGGAAGCTTAACCGACTGAACCACCCAGGCGCCCCTCCTCTCTGGTTTTCTTTACTGACCCTCAGGGACTTCAGATCTATGGGTTCAGCTCAGGGGTTTCTTCCTACTGTTTTGTCAGCTGTCACATCAGTTCTATCCCCTCCTGGCTCTCCTTCTGCACTTCCCTTTGGCCTCTGGGATCCCACTTGTTTCTCCTACATTAGTCCTCCTAATCTCCTAATTTCCTCCGGTCATTGTAATGTCATTATCCTTCTCCTCTGTGTTCTGGGTAAACTCCTTGAGTTTGTCTTCTACTTCACCTATTGAATTTTCCACCTATTTCAATTTCTCATTTTCCTATTTGCAAAGCCTGTCTTCCACTGGGGTTTTTTTGTTTCTTTGTTTTAATATTTATTTATTTTTGAGAGAGAGAGAGAGAGAGAGCAAGAGAGCGAGAGCGAGAGTGAGAGCAGGGGAAGGGCAGAGAGGGAGGGAGACAGAGAATCCCAAGCAGGCTCTGCACTGACAGCAGGGAGCCAGATGTGGAGCTCAAACTCACAAACCTTGAGATCATTTCCTGAGCCGAAGTCAGACACTTAACTGACTGAGCCACCCAGGTGCCCCTCCACTGCAGTTTTCAATTTGGTCATCAGATTTTCCATCTCTATTCAATTTTTACTAAACTCAGCCTTTCCCCTAAGTGTTCACTCTAGTATCATGATTGCAGTGCTTTTCACTTTCTTGTTGTCAATGTGAATCATAAATTTCCTAAAATGTGTTGATATCTTAGATTAAATTCATTTCAGAGTATTCCCATCAAGCTCCCTTTCTGAACTGCACTGTCTTTTCCTAGGCCCAATGATATTTCTGCTCGCTCCTCATTATAAATGAAGCCCTGGTCTTGTCAGTGTCGATACAATGATGATATTACAAGTAGTGGCTGAGATCAGCCAAGGTCCTAACAAAACCCTTCAAGCTTTGGAGAAAGGAGAAGAGATTTTCTTTTACTCTGCATTTGCATGACCATGCCAACAGCCTGTGGGAAATGGGAGAGTTGCATACAATGAAACCTCTGCAGTTCTTTCTCCCAGCCTTGAACTTCAGACACACCCTGCTCTTTCCTGTGGCCTTTTGCTCCGGAATGATGCCCCACTGGCCACTAGCGGTCCATAGAGGGTCAGGCCCTCTGAGCCACATCTGTACACTTAAAATACATCTTTCCTTGTTTTGCCGCCTGCAGGATTGCCCGCATGATTCGTCAGGAAAGAGGCAATGCCCTGCTCGTTGGAGTAGGAGGCACAGGAAAACAGTCTCTTACAAGACTTGCAGCTCACATATGTGGTTACAAATGTCTGCAAATTGAACTGAGCCGGGGATATAATTATGACAGTTTTCATGAAGACCTGAGGAAGTTGTACAAAATGGCTGGTGTGGATGACAAGAATATGGTCTTCCTTTTCACCGACACCCAGGTACATGTTTAAATAGCTAAAGTACAAGTATTATGATCATGACTGTGCTTTAAATTGTTTGTATGATATAGTGCAAGGAATTGCTCCCTCAGATAACAGATGTCTTGAACCTTGTAAAAGACTTTTATAATACATTTTCATTTATGTTACCAACCTTTGTGTCACCTTTTAAATTCTAAGTAAATATGATCAAAGGTTAAGGGGGTGAAAGAGGTTTAAACTTTTTTTTAGAAGGACATAGATAACAAAAAGTAGTAAATTGTTTCTGTAGCAATACATATAAGGAAATTATACCTTAACTGAAATCAATTAGGGAAATATGCTTTACCCAAGAAAAGGAAAACAATGATGGCTGTTTTAGGGTTAAATTAACTTTAAAATTAAAATAGGATTACATCTATGTCTATAAGAACCAATTTAACTGTTCTTCAGTTTATTCTAAAGAAGAAAATTTTCTACATTGACTACACTTGCGCATTTTAACCTTCGGGAAAATAAACCTCTCTAGCAATTAGCCAAGGGATAAGAAAGTGATAGATCTGATGAATAAATATTTTAAATTATTTTATATTAAATATAATCATAAAATGGGAAAATAGTTTTAATATTGGTGACATGCAGTAAATTTATATCTGAATATATTAATAGTTTTTACAAATGAGAAAGGGCCCAGAGTCAAATGTATATACTACCAGTTCTGGCCACCAGCAGAGCCTGCCCTGGTCCCTAGCTGCTCAACCTGGCACAACTGAGGACACCCATAGCTCTTGCAGCCACTGTGACCCCCCTGCAGTGCTCATCAAGCCACACATGCTGTGGACTCCAGCAGCCGCCTCAGCTGAAGAAACATAACACACTCCTAGGCCCAGCGCCACCACCCATCCCCACACTTGGTGCCCTGCACCCCTAGATCTGGGGCCATAGCATGCTCTGTTGTGCCCCCACCAACGGTGAAAGTCTGCCCTTACTGAAGCCAGTCCATAAAGTCTGGAAGAGGGAACTCCCTCAAACATACATACACCTACGTAAAGCTACAGGTATCATGAAGAACCAAGGAAACATGACCCCACCAAAGAAATACAGTAAGCCTCCAGTAACATAGACATTTTTCCAAAGAAGACATACACATGGCCAAGAGGTACATGAAAAGACACACTGGGGCACCTGGGTGGCTCAGTCAGTTAAGCATCCGACTTCAGCTCAGGTCATAATCTCATAGTTTATGGGTTTGACCCCTGTGTCAGGCTCTGTGCTGGCACCTCAGAGCCTAGAGCCTCCTTTGGATTCTGTGTCTCCCTCTCTCTCTGCCCCTCCCCGTTTGTGCTCTGTTTCTCTGTCTCAAAAAATGAATAAACATTAAAAAAAATTTTTTTAAAGAAAAGATACTCCACATCAGTAATCATCAGGGAAATATAAATCAAAACCACAATTAGATGTCATCTCACACAATTATATGCCAACAAATTGGATAACCCTGAAGTAATGGATAAAATCCTAGAAACATACAACATCCCGTGGCTATCATTAAAAAGACAAGAGAGAGCAAGCATTGGTGAGGATGGGAACTCTGTGTACTGTTGGTAGGAATGTAAATTGGTGCAGCCACTATGAAAAATAATATGGAGGTTCCTCAAACACTTAAAAATAGAACTACCATATGATCCAGCAGTCCCACTTCTGGATATATAACCAAAGGAAATGAAAACAGGATCTCAGAGAGATACATGAACTCCTATGTTTATTGCAACATTATTTACAATAGTCAAGATATGGAAACAACCTAAGTGTCCATCAGTAGGATGGATAAAGAAGATATGGCCTATACATACACATACACACAATGGAGTATTATCCAGCCATGAGAAAGAAGGAAATCCTGCTGTTTACAACTACATGGATGAATCTTGAGGGCATTACGCTAAATGAAATAGTGTAACAGAGTAAGACAAATACTGTATGATATCACTTATATGTGACCTAAAAAAAAAGCCAAACTCATGGAAACAGAAAGCATAGTGGTTACCAGGGGCTGGAGGGTGGGGAAAATGGTGAGAGGTTGTTCAAAGGGTACAAACTTCCTGTTATAAGATGAATTAAGTTCTAAGGATGTAACGTACAGCATAATGACTATAGTTAAAAATACTGTATTATATACTTTAATGTTGCTAAGAGAGTAAGTCTTAAATGTTTGCACCACAAAAAAAGAAATAATAATGATGTGATGTGATGGAAATGTTAGCTTAAGGCTATAGTGGAAATCATGTTGCAATAGGTAAGTATAATAAATCAATACATTGTATGCCCTAAGTTTATATAATGTTATATGTCCATTATATCTCAATAAAGCCGGAAAATAAATACAAATACAGTCTTTTTAAAATGAAAAGGAAAAGACAAGCACATCAATAGAAGAAATATAAAAATGTAATAAAATGCAAATAGAAAGTTCCTTAAAAAAAAAATTCAAGGGCTTTAAAGACCTGAAAAATGATCAGCCTCACCAGTAACCAAAGAAATTTAAGTAAAGATAAATGCCAGGGGTTGGCCTTTCACATTGACAAAAGTTCAAAATCATAATACGCAGTGTTGACAAAGGTGTTGGAAAACAGGCCTTGCATAGACCTCACCAGTAAATTAGCAAAATCTTCTAGAAGGTAGTTGCAATATGTAGATAAAGCCCTTAAATTTCTCTTACTTATAATTACAGCTGCATACAAAGCTGTATGTACAAGAGTATCTATTGCAATATTTTATTTTATTTTCCTGTTTAAACAAAATTTTATTGAGTGTTTACTCTCTGTCTGATACACAGGAGTGAACTAAGCATAAAAATCCTTGCCTGTGTGTAGCTTATATTTTATTTTATTTTTATTTATTTATTTATTTATTTTTACAAATAGTTTATTGTCAAGTTGGTTTCCATATAATACCCAGTGCTCATCCCCACAAGTGCCCTCCTCCTTGCCCATCTCCCCCCTCCCTCCCCACACCCATCAGTCCTCAGTTTGTTCTCAGCATTCAAGAGTCTCTCATGGTTTGCCTTCCCCTCCCTCCCCCACTATTTTTCTATCCTTCTCTTCTCCCATGGTCCTCCATTAAGTTCCTCCTAATCCTCCTATACGTGCAAACATATGGTATTTGTCCTTCTCTGCCTCTATTGCAGTATTTTAAAATAATAGGGCACCTGGGTGGCTCAGTTGGTCTTTAAGCATCCAACTCTTGATTTCCATTCAAGTCATGATCTCATGATTGGTAAGACTGAGTGAGTCATTGGGCTCCATGCTGACAGCATGGAGCCTGCTTAAGGTTTTCTCTCCCTCTTTCTCTGGTCCTCCCCTACTTGTACATGCATTCTCTCTCTCTCTCTCTCTCTCCCTCAAAATAAACTTTAAAAATAAAGTAAAATAAAATAACAGTTAATCTGAAATAGCCTCATTATTCACAAGTTAATTGTGGTATAATTATACAATAGGACACTGTTAAAAAAATTAAAATTACTTTGTAGAAATATACACATTAATTAATGTGAAAAATGTTTATGATGTGTTATTACATCATAACACATATACAAATCATCTACCATATAGGTTCTTTGATTTAATATATACCTAAACAGATATGCTGTATATACAATTAGAAAATATCTGAGTCATGGGATTATGAGTGATTTTTTTATTTTCTTAGTTTTGTTTATCTTTAGTTTCTTATTCTGAAATTAAAATATTTCTTATGTAAGTTTAATGTTGGTTTTAAGAGCTAAGCAAGTTATATAAAAAGACTTAAGTGTTAAAACTCCAAAAATAAAATCAGACTGTCTTACTACACTTTAAACAAACAAATGGCTATTATACTCTGTTGAAAACCCCAATCAATCTCAAATGTTCTATCCTAATGGAGAGTAAACATAATAACTAAAGTTAATGTGTGTATATATGTATGTATGTATATATGTAAAACTATTATAAACATGAGAAGCTGAGAGAAGCAAGATGTTAACAATTGAGTTCAATTTGCTATTTCTAGCAAATACAAAGTAGAAATAAGTATGTTTACATAATATGAAGAATATAATGTAAGCTGGAATTGATGGCTATATACTACAATTATATTTTACAAAGAAAGTAAATATTTTCTTTTTTAAAATTTTTTTACATTTATTTATTTTTGAGAGACAGAGTAAGACAGAGCATGAGTGGGGGAGGGGCAGAGAAAGAAGGAGAAGAATCTGAAACAGGCTCCAGGCTCTGAGCAAGCATTCAGCACAGAGCCTGAAGCGGGGCTCAAACCCACGAACTGTGAGATCATGACCTGAGCTGAAGTCAGATGCTTAGCTGACTGAGCCACTCAGGTGCCCTGAAAGTAAATATTTTCTAATACTACTGAAAGTTTATAAAAATTGATCATATGTTAGGTTTAAACAAATTTTCAATAAATTCAAAAGAGCGTAAACTATACTGATAACATTCTTTGTCCATACTCTAATCAAAGGAGAAATTAATGATGTGGCTCAGCACTTTAAAACAATATTTATATAAAGAATTCCTGAGTCAAGAACATCAAAATTTAAGTCTCTATTTTACAGAACAGGGAAAATGAACTTAATATAAGTAGAAATCTGTGTGATGCAACCAAACACTTCTTAGGATTACATTTATAGACTTGTATCAAAAATTAGAAACTACATAAATTAGGGGCACCTGGGTGGCTCAATGAGTTAAACATCTGACTCTTGATTTCAGCTCAGGTCATGATCTCACAGACGTGAGATCGAGCCCTGCCCCATATCCAGGCTCTGTGCTGACAACATGGTGCCTGCTTGGGATTCTCTCTCTCCCTCTCTCTTTTTGCCCTTCCCCCACTCATGTGGCCCACATGCACGTGCATATGCTCTCTCTCTCAAAATAAATTAATAAACATTAAATAAAAAAGGAAGCTACATTAGTTGACTTAAAACTTTAGGAAAATAAAGATCACAAGGAAGCAACAAAAATAAGAAAAGCAAATAATAAGATAAAAGCAGAAATAGGTAAACTATGACAAAGAACTAGTGTTTGCTCTTGGGGAAAATTAACAAGACACAAGTATGCCAACTTTAAGAAAAAAAGTTACAAATAAAGAAAATAAAATAACATATTTTGTTATACTTAAATATATAGGACTCAAACTTTTGTAAAAGTAAAAAGTTAACTGAAACAGAAGGATAAATGATAGATTTTTAATATTTGCATCGATTATTAGAGGCAAAAGGCTTATTTTATGATATGTAAATTACTCATTCAAATTTAAAAGTAAACTCCAATATAAAAATGATTACAGTTTAAACAGATTTTGTAAAGTTTACTTATTTATTTTGTGAGAGAGAGCATGAACTATTAGCACAGAGCCCAACATGGGGCTTGATCTCACAAATTGTGAGATCATGACCTGAGCCAAAATTAAGAGCCAGACACTTAACCAACTGAGCCACCCAGATAATCAAAGAAATGCAAATTAAATTCTCCCAAAGCAAACATTTGTACTCCTTAATCTAGTAAAAATAAATGTTAAAGGTTCATGAAATCATACTTGAATTGAATGGGAAATTAAAAATTTTTTAAATCCAGAAACTATTCATGCACTTTAAAGGCTAGCCTCCCTCTTGGGAATTTATCCTCAGGAAATAACCCAAATGGGGAGGAAAACTGTAGTCCTACATATGTTCTTAAAATGTAAACAAAACTGTGGACTATTGAAGTCTACTGGAAAATATGGCACATCAGCTCTATAGTATGCTATGCCATACGATGAGCAATCTACAGAATTATGGGTAAATATTTATGAGAAATGTTAGCTGAAAGAGGGCACAATATAAAATGTTTACACGTATTACTTGAACCACATAAAGTACATTCATCTTTTAAGAAACAAAACAGAAAGGAAAAATGAAAAATCAATGTACTTCTATATTAGAATATTAAGATTCTAATTTTTAATATTATTTTCTCTTAAAGATAAAGTTAACTCAATGTGAATTTTGATTAAATATTTGCTTTACAATTTACATGGAATAAATAAAAATCTAAACTGGTTGAGTGAGTTACAATGATCACTCTGCTTTCTTCTACAGATTGTAGCAGAAGAATTCCTAGAAGATATAAATAACATCCTGAACTCTGGCGAAGTGCCCAATTTATTTGAAAAGGATGAACTGGAACAGGTTTTAGCAGCCACCAGACCAAGAGCGAAAGAAGTGGGAATTTCTGAGGGGAATAGAGATGAGGTAGGACACGTCACAATGCTGATAGGCTTTAGTAAAACACAGAATTGTGTTAGCCTCTTTTTCTTTTTTTTAATGATCCACATCTCCCTTTGAGGAGTCCATGGATGGGTTTTTTTTCTGCCAATATAATTGTTTTCCTTTGTAATTCCATGTATTTTACTTCCTACATTCAAAGTGTTGGTTCACCAGACTTCCAGAGAGGTCAGTGGGAAGCAGAAAACAGAAACCCCACTGCCCCATGGAGATCATAGTCTTGTCCAAACAGGACAGTTTGCCTTATTCTTCTTTAAACACAGATGTATTTCACACGCCCTCAGTGCCCTGCCTGAGGAACCCTTGCTTCTGCACCTTCTTTAATTTTTTTTTTTTTTTTGACCTTTCTTATGTCTCCTCTGTCCTTTCATGAGATCTCCTCTACTGCTAGGTCAGGGCTTCTAAGTACAGATAGCAGGGTCTATGTCAGCTGACATAAGCAGAAAGGGGAAGAACACAGAATCACTGGGAGAGCCCAAGAAAGGGACTCAAGGCCGAATTCCTCAGAACGAACATGAGATGCACTTGGTAGAAGTCAGCAGTCAGGGAAGCTGCTGAGGCAGGAAGCCACTGAACCAATGCATTCTGCTTGCTGCTGCTGCTCCAAGCTCCAAAGCCATGCGGCCCCAACCAGGTCAGAACACTGCAGAAATAAGGAGCCCCATTCAGAGATAGTTCTCCAGGTCCACGCCCCTTCTGCTAGACTCTGCACCTGCACCCATGGCTGCCTTACCCACCTCTTTCTTCCCGTACCTTCTACCCCGAAGCAAAAACCTGTATGAATACCTCTCTCCACTTTATTCTAGAGACCTCCTTAAATACACTGATGAAGAGGACCTACATCACATCCAGAACTCTAGTTGCAGTGGAATCTGCAAAGTGTCATTTTTAATCTTTCCAGACTGCATGAGGGGTCCGAACCGAAGTTGAACAAAAACAGTTCACACATTTACTACACTAGCACCAATTTTATCTGATATTGGTTACCCAGAGGCAGTAGCTAACACTTATTGTTACTTTACCCTTATTTTAAATTGAAAAATATCTTTTTTCAGGTGTTTCAGTACTTTATCAGCAGAGTCCGTCAGAAGCTGCACATCGTTCTCTGTATGAGCCCTGTGGGGGAGGCCTTCCGGTCCCGGTGCCGGATGTTCCCATCCCTTGTGAATTGCTGCACTATTGACTGGTTTGTCCAGGTTGGTGACATCCCAGGATACCTCTTTGGGAAGATGGATCTGCTTGATTTTAAAGGGGTAACACATTGTCCAAGAATAACTCAAGTGTACCTGCATTGGCTTTAAAGCCCACTTTAAATTCCCACTAGGAATTTACTCATATACAAGGGATAACGATGATAGTCCTCGAACAAAGGCTAAACAGAATTTAGAAAGGAAGAGGAGACTATTGAATTTAGCAATGTAGAAATTATTGGTCATCTTGACAACAGCTATTTCAGTGGAGTGATGGGGAAGAAGGTTCAAGAGAGAAGCGAGGAGAGGAATCAGAGACAGTGAGCATAGGCAATTCTTTCAAGGAGTTTTGCCCCAAAATAACACCAAAAGATGGCTAGTAGCTACAGGGGTACTAGAGGTGAAAAGCGTTTTTAAGTAGGAAATACAAATAGTACATGTGTGTGCTGACAGACATGATCCAGAAAGGAAATCTATTGATGGAGCCTCAAAGTGTTGTTGTACCAATGCCACTGCATAGGCAAGAAGAGATGGGATTGAGTCGGCAGCGAAGGGGCTGGTCTCAGCAGGGAGTGTGCACAGCATAGCCCAGAGGAACAGGAAGGAAGGCAGAGTATATGAGCACAGAGACAGGGAGATGAAAAGACATGAGGGTGAGAGCTCACTGAAGTTCTGTTTTCATCGCTTCTATTTTTTTAGTGATGTGGGAAGCAAGGTCATCAGCTGGAAATGAAGTGGAAAGAGGGAGTGTTAGCAGTCTGTAGAAGCCCTTATGGGCTACACCAAGAACCCACTAGAGCTAGCTGTCACAAATTTGAAGTGAGGCCAGTTGGAATGGTTGTGTGTTTCTCTCTAGCCATGCTCAGCTGCACAGTTGCAGACATGGAGTAACAGAGTTATATTTGACTAAGGTTCAGGTGAGCACAAAGAAACAAGAAAGAAGCAAAGAAGTTGAGGTGAAGAGGAGGGTGATTATGATAATGGACCTGAAGTCCTGCATAATGTAATGGACTTGCATAATAAACAGAGTAAGGACATGAAGTCCTCGTCTTGTGTGTGATTTTATTCACGGAATTGTTCCAAATACACCAAATCGTGTGGTCATTCCATTAACAAATACTGATTGAACAACTTCCATGTGCCAGGCACTGTGCAGATAGCAAATGCAGACCCAGACCCCTCTCTAAGGAATACAAGCATCCAGTTCATTAAACATAGACATGAGAAGGAGTTAGTTGAGTAAAAGGGGGGACAAAGCAAGAGAGAATTTCAAAGAAATACATCTTCTTAGTTGTTAAAATGTACATTGTAGAAATGAGCAAGAGATTTTCCAAATTCTATCTTTATTTACAGTGGCCTAGAGAAGCACTTCTTTCTGTATCAAAGACATTTTTCTCCAATCTTGATGCTGGAAAAGAAGAACTGAAAGAAAAGCTTTCCCTTATGTGTGTCAACGTTCACTTGAGCGTCTCCAATATGGCAGAACGCTATTACACAGAGCTCCGGAGACGGTACTACACAACGCCCACCTCCTACTTGGAACTCATCAATCTCTTCCTGACTATGCTGAGTGAAAAAAAGAAGCAGTTAGTTTCAGTAAGTTTATTATTATCAATTAAAAAATTTCTTTTTGCTTGAACTCAAAACTTGCCAGAATGAGTAGAAGATCTACATGCCATCTTACCTACGGGATGCCTTCTCTATCCTGACATGTGCCTTGACAACCCACAGCAGACAAAAACGTGTCTCATGCTGTCAGCCCAGACACTTTCCCCTTCCTTGATATTTATATTTTTTCTACTGTCATTTACATGAGTGTGCCTCAGTAGTAGTGTGCATCACAGGGTAAGCAGTGAATTAAACATCTCTGCAATATTTAATAAGCAGAACCTTTTGTTAAGCAGTAGAGATGGAGTTTGCTGATCTATCATGTGTCAGTATTTCCCATTAAGAGCAAGGACTTCCAGGGGTACCTGGGGAGCTCAGTTGGTTAAGCAACTGACTCTTGGTTTCAGTTCAAATCATGATCTCACAGTTCATAGGTTCAAGCCCTGCATCAGATTCCATGCTGACAGTGTGGAGCCTACTTGGGATTCTCTCTGTCTCCCTCTCCCTCTGATCCTCCACTGCTCATGCACGCTCTCTCTCAATATAAATAAACTTAAAAAAAAAAAGAGCAAGGACTTCAGTGTCAGCCAGACTGTATACAACGTATGCTCTGCGTCTCTCTTGCTATACAACCTTGAGCACATTTTGTAACTTCAGTAGGGCTTAGTAGAAAATAAGGATAGAGGGGCGCCTGGGTGGCTCAGTCAGTTGACCGTCTGACTTTGGCTCAGGTCATGATCTCATAGTTCATGAGTTAGAGCCCCACATCAGGCTCTGTGCTGACAGCTCAGAGCCTGGAGCCTGCTTCGGATTCTGTGTCTCCCTCTCTTTCTCTGCCCCTCCTCTGTTTATTCTCTCTCTCTGTCTCTCTCTCTCAAAAATAAGTAAACATTAAAAATAAAAAGAGAAAAGAAAAGAAGGATAGAACTACCCTACAACCCAGGAATTACATTACTAGGTATTTACCCAAAGGATACAAAAGTGTTAATGCAAAGGTGTACATGTACCCCAAAGTTTATAGCAACACTATCAACAATAGCCAAAGTATGGAAGGAGCCCAAATATCCATCAACTGATGAATGAATAAAGAAGATCTCTCTCTCTCTCTCTCTCTCTCTCTCACACACACACACACACACACACACACACACACACACACATACTTACATACAATGGAATATTATTCAGTGATCAAAAAGAATGAAATCTTGCCATTTGCAACCGAGAGTTGCTGGAGGGGTGTTGGGCGGGGGGATGGGCTAAATGGGTGATGAGCATTAAGGAAGGCACTTGTTGAGATGAGCACTGGGTATTATATGTAAATGATGAATCACTAAATTCTACTCCTGAAACCATTATTAACTATATGTTAACTAACTTGGATTTAAATGAAGTAAAATAAAATAAATATCTACATCCACCCCTGGGATGGTTGTGGAATTTAAATAAAATGCTGTTTGTGAAGTGCTTGGAGTATGATTGGACACACATGAGGTGCTCATGGAATAGCAGCTGCCATCATCATCACCATCATCAGGCTATTAACATGACCTGAATTATTCAACACTTTAAACAAAATAAAAATAGAAGTATATACCATTGCGATATTTTTAATATTTTTCAGAGGATTTTTACCTGGTAAATAAACGCATGCTTTGTATAATAACTTCATAGATACTTTGAAATCTGTCAATTTGAATCAGACTTTCTGATTTACCTTAAAAAAAAAAGTTATTTCCGGGTGCCTCCTCTACCAGGTACCACCGTGTTGATCCTAGTCAAAAGTTCCTTACCACTGGGAAGTAGGGTTCGGATCCAGCAACCAGAGCTAAGTCCCCAGAACACTGTCTCCCAGAACACTGACAAGTTCTCAGCTCTACTCACCCATCTTGATCTGTGGCCTCCAGGGATTCCTATCTGAACTTGCCTGTCGTTCATTCAGCCTACTGCCAAGCTGCTGAGCTAAGGGGGTAAAAATAATATGATGCAGGCCCTCAGTGAGCCCACAGTCCAGTGACATGCCAAATTGCTGTGGCTAGGGGACATGGATCCAGACCCACCGTAGTGAGTGTCATGCTCATTTCCTAGAGTTCTGTCACGTGAAGATTTCTGTATGTTCACCATTTTAAGTATTACAGACTGATTTACCAATCCTGTAGATGTAAAGTTCTAGTACATGAGACACCAGGAAACTTATAGTTTATAATATTCATTACAACAGATATTTTTATTGTCATCTAGGCACGTGACCGGGTGAAGAATGGTCTCACCAAGCTATTAGAAACAAATGTACTAGTAGATAAAATGAAATTAGAGCTTTCAGCTTTAGAGCCTATCCTTTTTCAAAAATCACAAGATGTTGAAGCCCTGATGGACAAATTGGCAGTGGATCAAGAAAATGCCGATCAGGTATGCTGCATTAACCAACACTGTGGGTGGGAAGGCTTTGACCACCAACTTATCACTTATATATCATGACATGGGACTGAATTTTTTAAAATTTTATATGTAATGAAAATAATTAAGTGATAGATTTAGCAATGCTTTTAAGTTGTAAACAATCTACCTTCAATAAATTCTCCCTGAGAAAATACAAATCAAAACCACACTGAGATACCACCTCACGCCAGTCAGAGTGGCTAAAATGAGCAAACCAGAGAACTCTAGATGCTGGTGTGGATGTGGAGAAAGCCTCCTGCACTGTTGGTGGGAATGTAAACTGGTGCAGCCCCTNAGACCATAGGGGAGAAGAAGGGCGGAAATGGTGGGGGAAAGGGAGAGAGGCAAACCATGAGAGACTCTTGAATGCTGAGAACAATCTGAGGACTGATGGATGTGGGGGGGGGAGATGGGCATGGAGGGGGGCACTTGTGGGGATGAGCACTGGGTGTTATGTGGAAACTAATTTGACAATAAACTATTTGTAAAAGAAAAAAAAAATTCTCCCTGAGAATGAGAAAACCCAAGGAGTGGGACAGAGAATTGAGAGAAAAGTACCCCCAACAAATATAAAGGAGCAGCTATTCATCTCCAAAGAAGGAACTGTTTGTTTCAGTAACTTCAGCTCAGTTATCCTATCAACATATAAGAGATGGACAAAGGAAGACATTAAAATAGAACATAGCGAATTCTCTTTCATTATTGGTGTAATCCAAAGGGGCAAATATAACTCATTATCATTGGATTTGTTTTTAAATATTGAAATTCGAGTATTGGGGGGCACCTGGGTGGCTCAGTCAGTTAAGCATCCAACATCAGCTCAGGTCATGATCTCACAATTAATGAGTTCGAGCCCCTCGTCCAGCTCTGTGCTGACAGCTCAGAGCCTGGAGCCTGCTTCAGATTCTGTGTGTGTCTCTCTCTCTGCCCCTCCCCCTCTCATACTCTGTCTTTCTGTCTGTTTCTCTCTCTCCCTTTCTCAAGAATAAATAATAAACAGGCACCTAGGTGGCTCAGTCAGTTAAGTGTTTGACTTCGGCTCAGGTCATGATCTCACGGTCTGTGGGTTCAAACCCCGTGTTGGGCTCTGTGCTGACAGCCCAAGGCCTGGAGCCTGCTTCAGATTCTTTGTCTCCCTCTCTCTCTGCCCCTCCCCCTCTCACCTTCTGTCTCTCTCCATCTCTCAAAAATAAATAAAGGTTAAAAAAATTTTTTAAAAGAATAAATAATAAATATTTTTAAAAATTAAGAAAAAAAACAAAAAACAAATATTGAGACCACCTAAGTAGTTGTGTTTCAATGGCTAGGTCCGTAGCATTGTGCAAGAAGATGAAGCAATAGCAAAAGTGAAAGCTGAAGAGACCCAAGCAATAGCTGATGATGCTCAAAGAGACCTTGAAGAAGCTCTACCTGCACTTGATGCTGCTAATAAAGCACTGGATTCCTTAGATAAAGCAGATATATCTGAGATCAGAGTTTTTACAAAGCCCCCAGACCTGGTCATGACTGTTATGGAAGCAATTTCTATTCTCTTGAATGCCAAGTAAGTAATTCATAGTCACGTGTTCCCAGAATGCATGGTAGAATTTCCTTGGTGTTTTTCTACATTGTTGGTATGGTAATATGTTCTCATTCTCTTCACCTTCTCATGGATGTGGTTAGTCCTACAACAAATTGATTCAAAAAGCATTTTTTGGAACATCTGTTTTGTGCTAGATGATGGAAGATATGAAGCTCTTCTCTATAAGGGACATACATTATAGTAGGGAAACAGACATGAAAAATAAAAATTTCAAGACATGCGCGATTTGCAAAGTAGTAGGAGTTCAAAACAAAAAGAGCTCTCATAGAGAGGTGTGAGCAGATTTTTGGGAGAAGATGCTCTGGAGGAGAGTGAGACCATGGGGAGAGCTCAGGGACATTTGATGCTCATGGAATGGGATGGGGCAGTGATTGCATCATGCAAGGTTTGTCATCCTGGATATAGGCAGTTTTCAAACCTTCTTTAGTAATACAAATTTTTTTCCAAGAAAAAGTGTAAGAAATATTTTTACGTAAAACCAACTAAGAAAGGGTAGAGGGCTCAGAGGAACCCTGCCCAGTTTCCCTGCTCGCTCTCTGGCCAGCACCTAGTAGGGCCTAGGAGTTCTGCAAAGCACAGACCATAAACTCTGGCCAGAGGGGACTGAGAACCATTGAATTTTTTCAACATGGTTGGGTTTTCATGTGAGAAAGACCTATCTGGCAAGAGTTCACAAGGGGCAAGATGGACTGAGAGACATAAATCCAGTTCGAAGGTGATTGTAGTGTTCTGACAAGAGATTTTACGGGCCTAAATTAAGGCAGATGAGGTAAAAAGAATGTGAGTGCCAGGGCATTGTAAAAATAAAACTATTATTTCCATAATGTCTTATATCTCTAAAACTGTGATTGGATCATTATTTTCTCTACCCAAACTGGGTTGTATGAAACATGAGTCAACCAATTACTGTTTTACCACAAATTGTGGGGTTCTTAACTACCAATTACTGGAATTAGAGTATGGAGATTAAAACTACCCACTAACTGGGATAATATCTTTGTTTTCTCAAAAGAGCACACTTCTTTTGTTCTTAAATCACTTTATTATGGTGCTATTAACATCATGTCTGTCTTTCAGACCTGATTGGCCAACAGCAAAGCAACTTCTTGGTGACTCTAACTTTCTAAGAAGACTTCTAGAATATGATAAGGAAAATATAAAGCCTCAGATATTGGCAAAGCTTCAGAAGTATATTAACAATCCTGATTTTGTGCCTGAGAAAGTAGAGAAAGTGTCCAGAGCATGTAAATCCATGTGCATGTGGGTAAGAGCAATGGATCTGTACTCTAGGGTAGTCAAAGAAGTCGAACCAAAGAGACAAAAACTCCGTGCTGCACAGGTATATTATTTGTGTTGTAATATTTTATAGAATTAAAAGCCATAATCATTAATCATTCTAGCTCCTGTGAGTTTACACAATATAGGCAATAACAGTGACCTTGAAAATTAGTTTTTGTTGTAAAACATAGCTGGTGAAGATTATCTTTTCAGAAATGACCTCTAAAATCAGCCTTTCTGCAGTATAGAAAAAAGATGAGTCTTTATTATATTCATATCATCAGGCCGTTGGTATTTTTGAGGTGCCTTTCAGCTCTCATGCCTCTGATGCTCTATGTTGGATTTGCTAATAATCTCCCCACCCCCACTCAGAGGTGTCATCTGAGGTTCTAAAACCAGCTTAAACCACAATTGGATGTGAGGTCCCAAGCAGAATGAAGAATGCTCATTGATGGAGCAGGTTACCAAAAGGACCATGGCTACAGAGCAGAGGTGGCCAACTTTTTCTATGAAAACACAGATAGGAGATGTTTTCAGTTTTGCTAAGATGTGGTCTCTGTTGCAATTACTGAACTGTGCTATTGCAGATAACACATACGTGAGTAAGCATGGCTGTGTTCCAATGTCACTTTATTTATACACCCAGGAATTTGAGTTTATACAGTTATCACCTATCATGAAATGTTCTTCTCCTTTTGCTTTCCCCCCAACCATTTAAAAGTGTCAAATCAATCTGAGCTTGCTAACTATACAGAAGCAGGAAGCCGACTGAATTTGGTTTGCAGATCCAGCTCTAGAGAACTAGTTAGGAAAGATTAGTTTTCCCTAGTGTGTGACTATTTCGTTCATTTCATCATTTAAAGTTAATCCATTATAGTAACTAGTTAATCCCAAATGCTTGGAGATTAATGTACAACAGTTCATCTGTTTCTCTCTTCCTTCTATGATTTGTTTTATTGGGTTTTGTTTTTGTTTTGTTTTGTTCTGTTTGCTTCTGCTATTATATTTTGCTTTATATTTGTTTTAACTTTGTATACATATCAAAATCTTTTCAGACATGTAAAAGAGAACATAAATCCCATTTTTTAAAAAATCTACTATAAATGTACAAGTTTTACCTTCTTTGGAGACTTCAGATTTTCATTTTAAATATTCACTTAATTTTATTAGGCTGAACTTGATATCACTATGGCTACCCTGAGAGAAAAGCAAGCATTACTAAGAAAAGTAGAAAATCAAATACAGGCCTTACAAGATGAATATGACAAAGGGGTGAATGAGAAAGAAAGTCTGGGTAAGTAACCTATAAAATTTATG
This sequence comes from Crocuta crocuta, assembly GCF_008692635.1. Classification (NCBI taxonomy): domain Eukaryota; kingdom Metazoa; phylum Chordata; class Mammalia; order Carnivora; family Hyaenidae; genus Crocuta; species Crocuta crocuta. The sequence continues at coordinate 2,589,740 of NW_027527934.1, forward strand.
TTGATCAGGAGATGCCTGCTGTTTAAATTGTTTTCTAATCTTTTATAACGTTTATTTTTGAAAGAGACAGAGTGAGAGCAGGGGAGAGGCAGAGAGATAGGGAGACATAGAATCCAAAGTAGGCTCCAGGCTCTGAGCTGTCAGCACAGAGCCCAAAGTGAGGCTCGAACCCACAAGCCATGAGATCATGACTTGAGCCTAAGTCAGACATTAAACTGACTCAGCCACCCAGGCATCCCAAGAGATCCCTGATGTTTAAAAATAGAAGTAGCTTTCACGTAGTCAGATCTCAGCTTCCACCCAACGTGTAGGACGTATTTCCACTAGATGTACAGCACTAGCCCTTTGAGTGTAAAGTTAGAAGAACTGCTATGTATTGTATACATTCAACTCCTGTATGGAAGGCTTGTTGGGAAATGTTACATTATAACACAGGCAGCATATGAATTTGATCCCGAAAGTAAATACTACACCAAAACAGAGAGAACCGTCTTCAGCCAGAGTAATGGAGTAACAAAAAGGAGCTCTTTTAATGGAAGAGGCAAATGTGGACTTGTTTCTGAAATGAAAAATAATGCTGAATTGGTGGAGGGTTTCATAGAGATGTATTGACATCATTAGCTAAATACAACTAATGCCGCTATAAACAAAAGCAGGGGGATAAACATATTTTAGGAAAATACTGAATAACGTAGGTTGATTTTCTTAAAATTTTCTAGCAAAGACCATGGCCCTGACAAAAGCACGTCTGATACGTGCTGGAAAGCTAACAGCTGCACTAGAAGACGAGCAAGTCCGATGGGAAGAAAGCATCCAGAAATTCAACGAAGAGATATCAAATATCATTGGGAATGTGTTTATAGCAGCAGCTTGTGTAGCTTATTATGGGGCCTTCACAGCCCAGTATAGGCAATCGGTGAGTAAGCTCCCTTTCTGGGAGTTGAGAAGAAGCTGAAACTGGCAGAGACAGAGTTGGGGGGATCATTTTCCTGAGTGTATAGGGGGCCCTGCACCGTGAAGTTTCTCCATGATGGAAACTTCCACACTCCACAGCCCTCCCCATCCCATGTCAGCCAGCAATGGTCTACCCCTAGGATTTCCTTCCTTTTCTCCTTAGAAAGTTAGTCATCACTTCCTTTGCAGCTCAAGAACCTGTAGGGGAGAAAGAGGGACAGGGAGCCTCCTCCCCTCATGGTCAGAAGCAGCATGGAAAGTAATGGGCACGACTGCTACAACGGGCTAGGCAATGGGAAGGAGCTGGAATCTAAATTATTTGGAGAGATTTTCAGGCCATATTTATGAAATGCCTTCCTATAAAGTTTTCACCCTTGTCCGTGGGTTATAAAACCTAGTCAGTATAGGACTCATAGACTCAATAGGAGCCCAGGCAGGGGTCATCTGGTGCCGTGTGAGTGGTGCCATTCGTGCTTTTGGACTGTCCCACTCACTGAAGGAGGTAGCATGCTAACATCCCTCTGCCCCATCTTCTAATCGCTACTAGCATTGTGATACTAGCCATTGTGATAACCCCAACTTCTCCACATGCTTCCAGACTCTCCCAAGGGGGACAGTACCCCCCTGGTTGAAGACTACTGTGACAACATTTGTCATTTATACCTGAGAAAACTGAAGTTCAGGCAAGGGGAGTGACATGCTCAAAGCCACAGCAAGTTTATGCTATAGTTCTAGGCCCCGGATCTCCTGACTGTCAGTCCTCTTCTTGTGTCCGGTGCTTCGACGCCAGGATGCATGTGGAGACCAGTAGAACTTACTTTTAACCATGACATTTTGTGTGTACCCCCACTTACTGAGTGTTCCTGACTCTATACAAGTGACCTTTCCTCCCACAGCTTATAGAATACTGGATCCAGGACTGTCTGATTCTGGAGATCCCAATCAATCCTTCCTTCAGTCTCATTAACATTCTTGGCGATCCCTACGAAATACGGCAGTGGAACACTGACGGGCTGCCCCGTGACACGATATCAACAGAAAATGGCATTTTGGTTACTCAAGGGAGACGGTGGCCTTTGATGATTGACCCCCAGGATCAGGTGCGTGACAAATGCTTCAGATGAAGAGCAGCCTCCCATCTCTGCCTAACATTGTGCTATCAGTTCCAAACTTTAACCATGGACTTGAACGTTCTTGCAAGATCTTGGGGGCTTAGACCTAGAAGGGAATCTGGAAGTCTTCTAGTCCAAGTTCCTCATTTTGTGGTGGCAGAAGGGAAAGATGACAAGTTCAGCTGCTCTGTGTACTTGATTTTGATTGGCTTTGTTTAGGGGGTTGACCTTTAGTTTTCTGGTTTCTGTGGGAGCAGAAATTCATTCCAATATAGTTCTTGTTCCTAAGAGGTCTGAAGAATCAGAATGAAGACAGGGTAGGATAGATTTTACTACAAGCCTGCCTGGTATTCACAGAATCCCATTATCTGACTCCTAAGTCCATGGATCATACAGCTCTAAGTGACGTTTAGGGAAGGAAACTGTTGTCAGAGTAAGGAAGTCAAGTCCCGAATATCTCAGAGATGGGCTTTTACGCTAGATGTGTCTGTTCTTCATTTGTTCCAAATTCAAATAAAAGGAAGAGTCTTTCACACCGTGGTTTAAAAGGTGTTTTTATTTGCAGGCAGCAGGATAGTGTTTTTAGTTTATCTATTTTTTTTTTTAATTTTTCAAACCTGTTTCCAGATTGAACAAAATTTCTAACCTTTAGTCTAAAAAATTTCACTTTCTAGTCATTTATAAAATTCTAAGTCAAATATCCTGCTCTGTGCTTTTTCATACAGGCAAACCGTTGGATAAGGAACAAGGAAGGCAAAAATGGTTTAAAGATCATTAAGCTGACAGATACTAATTTCTTGCGTACACTTGAAAATTCAATCCGACTTGGTCTACCTGTCTTACTGGAAGAGGTTTGCTTTTCACTTTTCTTGCGTTAGTCCCCAACTCCCAGACCATGTCTGAAATCCTACACCGGCCACACCTGCATTGCGCTAGAGACACCAGTCAGCTCCATTTGCACATTGGTCAAACCAGTTGCTTAGCCCTGGAAACTGTATACATCACATGGGGAACAATCTGTGGACTGAATGATTTTTCTGATTCCAGACATTGTTTTAGTGTTAAGTGGGGTGGGCTCTGTTTTCTGACACTGCTGACTCTTAGACCTCACTGTGGCTCTTGATGGTTGACTGCCATGAAAGTGTGACGCAGTAGTGCCATCAGGCCATCAGGGACCGTCCACACACACTGATGATGTGAAGCCAACAAAACACTCCAGTGGGCGTAAATATTGTTTTCTACCCTTCTGGCCTCGGCCAACACAGGTAAGGTTCTGTAACGGGTCCCAGGCCCTCACTCAAACCCTGAAGTTACAGGGGAGGGTAACGTCTCCCAAAATCATTGGTGGAGTTATAGTAGCCCCAAACTGGATCTTAAACCCCAGTTTACTTGGTAACACAGGAAGTCCTTGGGGAATTTCTTCTGTTGCGGCAGGGGACAAAAGACTTTCAATGATGTTCTGCCCTGAACAGCAGAGCCTGGTAACTGTAGTTGAGGGCTTTGGGGAGTAGGGTAGCTTTGGGGAGTAGCTGACCAAGGGTCCACATCCCAACCAGAGCAGGATACTCTTACCAGGCCCTTCCTGCTTTCTGTGACTTGGAATCATTAGCCTTATACACCTAGCTGCTTTCTACATTTGTAAGGTGGACTTTTCCAACTTTGTCTTCACGCATTCGTGGGTGTGCAATCAGGTTAGTTGATCTCAACCAGCATTTTTTAATGAAATAGGTTAGATTTTTAAAAAAATTTTTTTAAATTTATTTCTAGGAGAGGGAGAGAGAGAGAGAGTAAGCAGGGGAGGGTCAGAGAGAGAGGGAGTCACAGACCGAAACAGGCTCCAGGCTCTGAGCTGGCAGTCAGCACAGAGCCCAACGCGGGGCTCGAACCCACGAACCGCGAGATCATGACCTAAGCGAAAGTCGGACGCTTAACCGACTAAGCCACCCAGGCGCCCCTGAAATAGGTTAGATTTTTAAGAGCACAAAACTATATCATGGGTAGTAAGGGAAATTTTATCTCAAACTTTTATGAAAACTTACATCCTTGGGTGTCATATCACATTATGAAATAGATTCGTTAACCGTGGATTATCATCAAAGTTTGACAGCTCCTAGGCCATAGGCCCCCACTACACACATGCTGATATAAAGGTGCTTGTCGTGGGGTCCACGAGCAGTGTCTGCAGGCCCAGGCTCTTACCATCCATCAAATCTGCTTTGAGGGAAAGAAAGTAACTGTCCTATAGAATAGAGGCCCACAAACCTTTTCTGTACAGAGCCGGATATTTTAGCTTTTAGTCTTGGTTTCATTTTAGGGTTTTGTTTTTATAACTCTTTAACAGGGTGTAAATAATTTTCAGCTTAAGAGCCATAAAAAAAAAAAAAAGCCACAGAGGGTGAGATTTGGCCTTCAGACAGCAGACTGTCATCTCTTGCCTTAGAACAGCCATGCAGGTGCACAGACCATTTGTCTGGGTCCTGTTGAAAACCACGTGCAGAGACTCTCCTTTCTTGAAATCTTCCTTATGCGGACGAATGGCATGCACAGTTAGTCTAAATGGCTGCATTGCCTTCACACGCTCTTATTTTCTTAGACCACTGATAGAATAACCACTGGAAAATGCACACTGTTACACAGAGTGAGCGTACAGTAAGAAATATCTATCAGATCCCTGGAAAGTAGCTCATGCAAAGTAAATTTTGAGGCATAAGGAATTTGGAAAAGTTGATGCCATACATTGTAATGGCTTATTTCTTGTATTTTAACTTTGAAGCTTAAAGAAACCTTGGATCCAGCTCTAGAACCCATTCTTTTGAAGCAGACTTTCCTGAGTGGCGGGCGGCTGCTCATTCACCTGGGGGACTCAGACATCGACTACGACAAAAACTTCAGGTTCTACATGACAACCAAACTGCCAAATCCCCACTACCTGCCTGAGGTATGAGCTGCTGGTCTGGAATTCCCAGGCTGAGGGGACTATTATGTGTGATGGGTCTCTGACATTTGCTGGGTCCTCCCAGCCCCGTCCTCTCCCTCTGCTCTGCCACTCCCCTTCCTTCCGCTGACCTCCACTCTTCTCTTCTGAATCCTGATTCTGATTCCAGTTCCCCTTCTGCTCGCCATTCAGCTGGACTCAAGCTTTCCCCACCCAGTCCCCAGGCACTGCTGCCCTGTGCACGGCCCTGTGCACCTCTTCAGTACTCTCATCATATCCCTCCCTGCCCACAGCTGCTCGCACAACACAGGGCAGCACCGCCTTCAAACCATTCTTCTCCCTCCTTCAGGGAGGGAGGCCATTTGTGCCCCTCTTGTAGTGGCTCATAAATGAACCAGCGCTTCACTGNATGTCCATGGCATACAGCCGCAAATAAAGAAGCTGCCTGCTCGAAACCTCTGGTGACCGGCACCAGTGGAGTCATCACTCAGACATCCAGGGTGTCTGTACTTAAAGTTTTGGAGGAGGGAGCATCTTGTCCTCCCTCATGCCCTTAGACCTTGAGGGCGCCTGTGTGAACCTCATTCCCATACACGCGTCCTGAGCCACGACAGGATCTGGAGGTACCCTTACTCTGGTGCTGCAGAGTCCAAGGCAGCTGCCCAGAAATGAAGACAGCTGGGCCTCCTCTCCCTTCCAGCAAGGCGCTCCTCTCCTGCTGTCCCTCAGGTGCTGCCACAGCTCCAGGCACAGCCGCACACTCTACAGGGTCCCCCCACCCCCAGCCCAGTGCCTCTTCCCTTCTCCAACAGTGCAATTAGGGAAGCAACTTCCCAAGCCAGAACTTACTCCTTCACCCCAGCCCCCGAAACAGTAAAATCCTTGCATATACCCTTCCAAACAGTGTCGTCACGTTCACCTTCGTTACTGAATTTCTCACATCTGCCTGTCTTCACTAAATGTGCCCAGATGATATGTAACTGGCACACTTATTGAATAAGAGAAGGGAAATGCCACGAAAAGCCCAGGTCAGGCCTTTCCTTGTCAGCCTCGAGGGGATTTATTTACACAGCCACTGCCAGAGCCTGTGTCCCAAGTCCCACTGTAAAGTTTAGAGAAGTGACCACTTCCAGCCTCCTACTCACTTAACTTTGGGGGAAAGCATCACACACCTAACCCAACACTAGCTCTGTGGCCATGGGCCAGTTATTCCGTGTCCTGCAGCCTCGAGTCAGTTAACCAGAGTGGAGAGAAAGCCGACTTCAGGATTTGTTGTGGAGAATAAATAAGAATAACATGTAAAATATAGGACATTCAAACACTTTTTTATTTTGCCATTAACTTATTCAAGTAATGTCAGAATATTATAGTGATAATTTTTTGTTAAAATGTTATGATGACACAAAATATGTAAAGCTCTATTTAATATCAATAATAGCTTTATTTTAACAAGCACAAATGACGTACACGTCGCTATGACTAAGTGATTTTATTATCTCATTTGGTCTTCGCAATTACCCTATGACTTATAACTATTATCATCCCACTTTTTAAATATCAGGAGCTGAAGCTCAGCGTGCGTGAGCGGCTTGCCCAACACACACGAAGGGTACACCCGGAATCAGAGCACAACACTTCTCATCCTTCGCTGGCTCACCTTTCCTTACAGCACCATGTAGGATTCTATAACCATGGCCTGTGAGGAACAAGACTGTCACTCCTACTGCAAGGAAAACCCTATTAGGATTTTCTAAGACCCAGCATGCTTGGTGGGTGTGTGGGTGGGTGGGTATGTGCACAGTTAGACCTGAGATACAGCCAGCTGGGTAATAAGGCGCCATTTCTACTAAACAAAGCACTTCTTATTTTATTTGTATGAATTTAAAGATTTTTATGTAAATCTATGCTTCTCTTCCAGGTGTGCATTAAAGTCACCATCATCAATTTCACAGTAACCAAATCAGGTCTGGAGGACCAGCTGTTAAGGTAAAAAAAAAAGTGGGGGGGGGGAAAAACAAATAAAGGTTTCCTAGCATTTTGTAGAAATTTTGACAAAGAAAACATTTTAATGTGTGGAAGCAGCACTCATGAGTCCTCAGTCACAAAGATGATAGGAAATGGCCAGGTTCTTTATCTCTTGTCACTTCTGTAGCTGCCCACAGTCTTCTCAAGGAGATCAGGGAAATGCTCCTAATTTTCAACCATGGTTTGGGCCGGGCCTGCAGCCCCGTCAGCCTCTTCTCCTTCACTGGGGTTTCCAGTCCTGGGCAGGTGCATGAAGCCAGTCCTCCTGTGGTTGCAAGAGCTGCACCGCTCTGCAGCTGTGGGGGAAACCTAATCCCAAGTAGCTCTCTCCCAGTTTACGGGTCTCCAGGTGTTTTCTTAGTGTACAGTTCTACCCGTATTTGTCCACCTCAAAAAATGAGGTATATACCTTCAGTGTATACTCTGTAATTCATCTCCATTTCCCAAAAAATGAAATTATGAATTATTAACTGTCAGAATTAGCCAAGAGGCTTAGGAGACAAAAAGACTTAAATATTTATTGAAATAATAATATTGATATTGCTTAATGAATTCTATACATGTGTATGAGGATATATGTGTATCTATGTATACGTGTGTGTGTGTGTATATGTATACGTACATCTCTAAAGGGAAATATAATTCAGACCCATGTTCAAAAAAAATCAAATTCATCAAGTCAAAATGGAGTCAAGATCATCCTGATTTATTCCTATTATCTTAAAACAAGTTTATGTCTTGTTTAAGTCCTTGTTTATTTTAAGAGTTTATTCTGCCAGCTGCTAACTTGCTTAACTTGTACGAGGCTGACTTTGTTCCAGACAAAGGGCACTTCACCAGATTTTAAGGACCTGTTATAAGGACACAGATGAACACTTTCATACCAGTGTATTCCCGTGTAGAGTTAGGCTTAGTTGCGTGACAAGCTGTCAGCCCATCACTCTGCCTGAGACAAGCCAAGTGCCCGGAGAAGGGAAAATGTTGAGACTCACTTGTGGAGTTCAGATTCTCCGGGTTATATTATATACCCCTCTCTTCTGAAAAAGTCACTTAAACAAATGAGTTTGAGATGATTACTTCTTATGGTGTTCATATTATATTTTTAAAGTTTCTGAATTCAGTATGTACGCAACAAATGAACAGTGGGTTATTTTATGAGGCAGTTCATCCTGGTGGGTGATGGCAAGTGCCCTGGAGTCAGCTAAGCCAGCTACAAGCCAGCTCTGCCTCTCATAGTCATGCGACCTCAGGAAGTGACCCACTGGGTCATCTGCAAGTCGGGGTGGTAACCACGTGCCTACCTCACAGGAGCATTCAAAAGAGCACAGGAGCATTTAAAAGAGAGAACCCACCTAAAACTCTGAGCAGGGTGCCTGGCACATAGTGACCCTTAATAAAGATTAGCTTCTACAGACGGGGCTGGGAGCAAACTATGAACGGACAAATACAGGGAGACACAAGTTCCCATGTCTGGGCAGGGTTGGAGCTGGAGGTAAGGCCCCTTTATTAGATGCAGTTAAGACTCGTTTCATGGAGTTTTCAGAATCTCCTATAAAAAGAATGTTCCGGGGACTAAATCCAGCCTGGTACAAGCAAGCATTAGAAACAGAAATGGAATGATTAGAGAGATCATACACCGAGCAGGTGAGAGAAGATGAG
>NW_027527934.1:2598588-2649823 GCF_008692635.1 Crocuta crocuta
GTTGTCAGGTTTGAAATACAAAATAAAGAATCACAACTAACATGTCATTGAGTAAATAGCCACTGTGTAAACCCAGCAAAAGAGGGGCCTTGTGTGTTAGGATGTGGCTAGTAGCATTAGTACTCAGCTAAGTAGCAAAGAAAGAGAGAAGCAACTTTAGGGCAATAATAAAGTCATAACTTAAGTATTCAAACTTTGGTTCCAGTGATGTGGTACGACTTGAGAAACCCGAGTTGGAAGAACAAAGAATCAAGCTCATTGTGAGGATAAACACTGATAAAAACCAGCTGAAGACTATCGAAGAGAAAATCCTGAAAATGCTCTTTACATCTGAAGGAAATATTCTGGACAATGAAGAACTTATTGACACGCTCCAGGATTCAAAGGCAAGTAAAATAGTTTGAGTACTTGTAGAAAGTGCCTTGCTTTTTGGGGTGCTTGGGTGCCTCCGTCAGTTAAGCATCCAACCTCAACTCAGGTAATGATCATGCGGTCCATGAGTTCAAGCTCCACGTCAGGCTCTGTGCTGACAGCTCGGAGCCTGGAGCCTGCTTCGGGTTCTGTGTTTTCCCCTCTCTCTGCCCCTCCCCTGCTCATGCTCTGTCTCTCTCTGTCTCTCAGAAATAAATAAAAACATTTTTAAAAATGTGTGTTTTTTCAAAAGTTACACCTGCAGCTTTTGAGGATTCTGCAAAGTCTTTTCAGCAAGAGTGGCAGCCACACTTGGGCTTCCAGGGTAGCACCAGGGTGTGTCCCGCTGGCAGGGTCCCTCACCCCCCAGTGGAATAGAGGGGAAACTGTAAACAACAGCGTCTCTCATCTTGTCTGAATTTTTAAAATAAAGCATGTAAATGAGAACAAATTGAGGACTGATGGGTGTGGGGGGAGGGAGGGTGATGGACATGGAGGAGGGCATTTGTGGGGATGAGCACTGGGTGTTATATGGAAACCAACTTGACAATAAATTATTTGATAAATTAATAATAAATAAATAAATAAATAAATCATGTAAAGAACTGGGACAAGGTATAAATTGAAAGGAGACACAATTATATTCATGTTAATGTCACCCCTTCAGGAAGCCTCCCTGGTATCCCCAACTGGAGTTAATCTCTTCCTCCTCAGAACACAGGTAACAAGTCAGCTGACCCTCTTTTATATCACTTGACACTATTTACCTTATGTCGCCATGATCTAATTACATGTCTTATCTCTCATGTTAGGCTGTTCAGTTTGGTGTTGAATCTGCAAATAGTTCAGCTTGATACTCCTTTTCCAAGGGCTCACCAGGGTGCTTTGTATATAACTGCTGTTCAGTAAAAACGTCTTGTTAGTAAGATGAACTTTTATATTAAACGTATAATCTTGCACTGAATCTTTGGCAGATTCAAACCATAATTTTAAAAGGACACTGAGAATACAACCTGTAAAATGATTTTCATCCATTCATGAGAAACAGAAAATAATTTCCTTTTTAGAAAAATCCCTTTGACCGGGAGTACAGAAGGTATGTTTTTTGTCTTTCACTGACATCAGAAATGCTTTACTATAATACACCCTACAGTCTGTTAAGATCTCAGTATTCAAACAATAACAAACAAGTAATTCTGGGTCCCCGATTTCTTTCCTCTGTTTGTCAGTCTCTTTATCCTCTTTCCATTCATTCTTCCTTGGGTTTTTTTAGTTTCTGGAAGTCGGTGGTTAACCCACTTATTTTTCGTTATCAAAACTTTACACACAAACTGCTTAAAGAATGAACTATTTGTACAGGGTCTGTGATAGGATCCCCTGCCTTCTCTGTGCGCACCGCCACCACTCCCATCCCCGACTTCCTCCGTAAAGACAACTATATTTGTCTCTTTTTCAGTTTTGTTATTTGGGGTTTTACATCTTTTTCCTAAATAACAGACTCATATTGCTGCTACTTGAGCTTTTCTTTTATACATTCACTGTTGTCTATACCTCTACCACACCCACACCCACCGCCCCCACACCCTCTCTTCCCATCCCCCAGTCTCCCACTGTAGTTCTATCCTGATTATAGTTAAACATCCAGTGTTCACATTGCCTGGAAGTATGAAGACCTGGCTGCAAGTATTTTAGGGGCTAAGGAGAGAAGGGCTATGGTGCCAGCATCCAGTGTATGTACATTTACCTAATCTCTCTGTTTTCATTGTGGTAACAGGCCCTCAACTGTGCCTGGCTTCCTTCCATCAAAAAAATCCTCTCTTTTTGGGGCACCTTGGTGGCTCAGTCGGTTAAGTGGCCTACTTTGGCTCAGGTCATGATCTCACCCTCTGTGAATTTGAGCCCTGTGTCAGGCTCTGTGTTGACAGCTGAGAGCCTGGAGCCTTTTATGGATTCTGTGTCTTCCTCTCTCTCTGCCCTTCCCCCATTCGTGCTCGCTCTCACTCTCTCTCAAAAATAAATAAACATTAAAAAAATTTTTTTAATACTCTCTTTTAATTTCCTCGGGAATGAAACCTCTATTTTCCAGTCAGAGTGGGGTTAAGGACAATCCCCTGACTAGATGGGGAGATGACTTGGGAGTCTATCAACCAATTCTTCTTTTAGGCCCTTCCCCCTTCCAGTGTTTGGATGTCCCCTAAGCTTTTGAAGCGGATTTGTATTTTACAAACAGAGTGACTTCTTGGCTTTCCCCTTTGTCAGCCTAGGAAACTATTTTCCTGGGTCTGCTAAGTCATTACCATTCTACTCTCTGCTTTCTGGTTCTCAAAAATTTTATTGATATTCCTCTTCCATTCTTTCTATCTTTGTGAGTTTGCACTGTTTTTAAAAATCCCTTTACTATAATTTTATCGTGGTTTCAGTAGGGAGTAAGGTAGATAGATACATGTATTCTGACTGCCTTCTTTCTTTGTAAGCTGGTTTCTTTCTGTGTCTGCAGGGAGTTGCCTTTGAAGAAGGGCAGAGGTAGGACCAATTACTCCTGGGCTGTGTTTCCTGCCACTTCCTGCCTGTAGTTTATACTCCCCTAAGTTCCCAAAGCCCTCATTTTATTTTTTTTAAGTTTATTTATTTATTTTTTTAGTAATCTCTACACCCAACATGGGGCTCAATCCCATGACCAAGAGTCGCATGTTCCTCCGACTGAGCCAGCCAGGCACCTCCCAGACCCTTCATTTTAAAATATGTATCATATTCAGGGTGCCTGGGTGGCTTAGTTGGTTAAGCGTCCGACTTTCGCTTAGGTCATGATCTCACAGTTCGTGGGTTCGAACCCCGCATCAGGCTCTGTGCTGGCAGCTCAGAGCCTTGGATCCTGTTTCAGATTCTGTGTCTCCCTCTCTCTCGGACCCTCCCCTGCTCATGCTATCTCTCTCTCTCTCCTAGAAGTAAAAAAAAAAAATTAAAATATGTATCATATTCTTTGATCACTGCTGAGGCCTCAGATCTCTTGGGCATAATACCTGTAAGTGGTTACTAAACTCAACTGAGATGTATACTAATTCTAATATTCTCTGGTGAAAAGAAGAAAATAGTACGCTTTGCTTTCTCTTTAGCCCAGGATTCTTCATTATCAGGGCTTTGAGCTGCCCCAAAAATTAAAGAATTGTTTGCAGGTGGGTCTCCTTGATCCAACTCTCCCATATCAACTTCCTTTTTCCTACTCATATGTAAATGTTCTAGTTGAGTCCAGTACTGAGCTTGAGGCTTCCCACTCAGCCCTGCTCTTTCTTGTCCCCTCAGGTTCCTAAGGGGCCAATACATAGAGTTTGAGCCTTTGATTTCTGGGAAAAGCTGAGTCCCTCCCTTCCCTTTCCTGGAGGACAGGGGTGGACAGTCTAGAATTAATTTAGCCACTAGCCACATGTGGCTATTGAACACCTGAAATGTGGCTGACTTGAATTAAGGTGTATTGTTACTATGAAATATGTACCAGGTTTCGAAGACTTAATCTAAAAAAAAAAAAACAAGTAAAAATATCTCAGTAATTTTATATGGATTTATCTCATATATTGGGTTATATGGGCTAAATAAAATTATTGTTAAAATACATTTCGCTTGTTTCTTTTTACCTTTAATAAATTTAGAAAAGATAGAATTATGTATGTCTCTCACATTAGGTTTCTGTTGGACAGTGGGGTCTAGACAGAAAGCCTGTTAGACCCCCTTTTAGCTCTCCTTTCAATAGAGCAAATACTAAACGGTAGTTCCCATAGTGATTTTTCTGGTACCTGCCCTCGACTCTTTGACTTTCTAGACACAAATCTCCCAACCCAGGGATATCCACAGCTGAAAAATATGGGGTTTGGGAGAAGACAAAGACAGGCAGCAGTATAGACAGACTAAGGGAGACAGAGAAGGGAATCTTAGAAAGCCCATTGGCCAAAAGGCTCCCCAGAACCACTAACCTGAAACAGAACAGCAAAGAACAGCAAAGACCTTGAAAATATCTCCAACTTACTTAGGTTATAACCCTTCACAAACAACAGCTACTATCTCCAGGTTTCCTTACATTCCTCACACATGGGAACACGAGGGAAAGAAAGAGGAGAATGCTAGTCTTCTTTGTTATTCCAGAATGGGATGTGATACCACTTCCTTCTGGCCTCTTTCCATCCCCCTCATTGGGGTAGTTTCATGGATGTCCCTTCTCCCCTCATACATTCTTCTGTTATGTGAACCTTGCATCATTCTGGGATGGCTCATGGAGAAATCAGAAAGCAACTGGGAGTTCTCTGTCAGGTTTCCATTTCAGAAGCACCTCGGATTCGAGTCTCAGAGAAGCACTGCTCCAGCTTTGTCAGCTGCTTGTATCGACTACTCCCATTTGCCTAGGCCCCACTCTGGAAGAACAGTGGTCAGCTCAGCCAGAAGGTCACCGAGTCCTGACATTCAGTCATTCTATTATTTTAATCACTGATTCATCATATCCTTATTTCTCTCCTAGACCTAACTGGATATATTCCAAAAACCCCACCATTTTCTAAAAAATGGATCCTTAAGAACTTGTTTTTGTATCTTTATTTAGATCACTTCAGGTGCCATTAAAATCAGGCTAAAGGAAGCCGAGTCCACCGAAATCATGATAAATGTTGCTCGTGAGAAGTATCGTTCAGTAGCCACCCAAGGCTCTGTTATGTATTTTGTTATTGCAAGCCTCTCAGAAATAGATCCTATGTATCAGTATTCATTAAAATATTTTAAACAGGTAAGTGTGTCATTTTGTCAATGAAATTCATGTCTTTGGTTTCCCTTTAAACCCCACTGAGTTACTTCTTTGCCTCAGACAAGTCATGAGTCTAGTTATCAGGTAAAACCCTCTAGGAGTTTGGGTTCGGACTTTCAGGTCAAGAGCAACCCTACCTGCCATGGCTTGTCAACATTCAAGTGCCCAGGATGCACAGAAAACTGCAGAGAAAGAAAGGAAAGATCTTCTCTTGACCTCCTCGACTCACCGAGTTAGACTCTGCTTGTCAGTGGGAGGGGTAGCAAAAAATTTGTGCCAGTCTTTTACCCAAACATTCCCTATATCCTGTTTGGCAGTTCCTCCACATTGCCTTGGGCAGTGGGCTTCTCTCACCTGCAGGTCTCTGACCTCCCAGAGAGCAGAAATGAAACCTCACCCATCCCTGTCTCCCCATCATACTGCTACATAATTAGTGTTTCATGAACAAAGAGTCTGTTTCCATCCCTCTGTAAAAGAGCTGTTGAATTTTTATGACCTTAGACTGAACTTGGTTTTGCCTCTAGATGTCTTGTTCACGTTTTAGTTAAGGATCCAGCAGCAAGAGGAGCTTCAGGAGAGAATGGAAATGAATAACTGAAAGAAATGAGAGGCATGTTGTTTAGACACGCCCGGGCTCTCTTCCCACAGGATGTGCATTTGCTATAGCAGCCTTTAAAGCCGTTTGTTCTGGGGTCAGATCTCAGCTTCTAAAGGCAGGGATTTGCCCTTCTCATGTCTCTGCTTCCTTCCTTTCCTTGGCTAGCATTAAAGTAAGCAAGGTCACAGGATGAGAAAATGCTTGAATTCCACCTAAATTACTTTCAGAATGCCTTCCTCATCCTGGGGGTTTTGGAATTCATGCTTTTCAAGGTTTTAAAATCTTCAGGAAATAAAAATGAAGATGCTCTGAAAATATCGCAGGCTGACAGAAAAAGGGCTATGGGATGAATCATCAATGCACTGGGGTTATGCTATTTAGAAGAGAAGCTAGAGACCCTCACCATATTTGTAGGTGACCACGCTAGCCCGGGCATATCTCCCAGACCCATCCATAATTGCATGTCACACTGAAATTATTCAGGGTGCATCAAGATTCACCGTGTTTTATTTTAGCACCAAACCTTATATCTTCACTGGATTTTAACTTCTCTGTTTCTTGTTAGGTTATTAAAGAAAGCTCAATCCTCTTTTCTTCTAAGTGTTTTACTGTAACAACTCCACTCCCCTTTGTTGACCAACTTTAGGGAGACTTAACAAGGGTTTTTCCCTTAAATTTCAGAGAGGATTCTAACACATTCTTCCCACATCCTTAACAATTATGTTGGAGAAGTGCCAAGAAGAGCACATGACCTTACCTTGCCCTTACATCTCTCAGCCCAAAATGATTATCAAATCTGAGTTAAGGACATGAAAAAACTGGCTCTTCCAGCTCACCTCCATTTTCCAGTGTTTTCTGCCTCACATCAAGATGATGCCTATTTGAATATTGTTAAGAGTTTGGCAGTGGTTCATTTCTGAAATATGGGAGGGGGCAAGGGTGAGAAAGGAAATGCAGAAAATAAATACCATTTATCAATTTGGGATGCATTCTGGCTTTTTCATAGTACAGTATTCGTCTCCTGTGCTGCCACTGGCTCACAGAATACAGGGCTCAGAAGGGTGGGAGTGAGGAGCAGGGATTTTTTTTTTTTCCCACAGAAATGGAATTAAATCAGAGACATTGATTGAGCTCTCTTTCACACAGTTGTTCAATACAACAATTGAAACTTCTGTAAGTTCAGATGATCTACAGCATCGCATGGAAATACTCCTGGAACAAACCCTTCTGACCGCTTACGTCAATGTTTCAAGAGGACTCTTTGAACAACATAAACTCATCTACAGCTTTATGCTCTGCGTGGAGATCATGCGTCAGCAAGAAAGCCTGACTGATGCCGAATGGAATTTCTTTCTCCGAGGTGCTGCAGGATTAGAAAAGGTATTTCACGTTTGGATTGTAAATGTTATTTTGAGTAGAGCCCACGAGCACATACCAATGCTCTGTAGGGGGTGAAGATTATGCATTTGGCTGTGTGGCCCAGCAGGGAGGGCCCTGGGGGGGGGCGGTCTAATGGGCCAGGCTGTCACTCAGCTCCATCTCCAATAGTGGTGCAGTGTCGGTAACATTTATACTCTCTATGCAGCAGTGCCCTGGGATGTGGGGAGTAACCAATGAGCTAGTAGATGTGATCGTGTTTTGAAAAGTTGACCATCTTACAAATATGAAGAGTTAAAGTTCAATAATGTTGTAATTCATAGATTGGGCAATCCTGTTTGGGAAATCATGACTCTCTCTTACCTGGACACAGCTTTCATTATAAAGCACAGGACGTAATATAACTAGACTGACACCTTCTGTAATACTGTAATACGAGTTCTGCTGCACTTGCCTTCTTTGTGTTCATCCTTGTACTGAACTTGTTCCAGCCCCTTTAGCTGGACTATGTCACCCCCATACCACAGACCTGGTCACCCACAGAAGTGAGCCACACCCCCCCCCAACTATTAGCTGAAGTTCCATCTTAACCCCACTCTAAATTCTTGGCTCTATCCTGCCAGTCTTGAGCCCCACCCTTAGTCCCTGCAGACATGACATCTGTACCTGTTTGCCAGTATTTGAGCCTCAGTGTATTGCTGGGAGGTTGGACTTCATGTTTGTTTTTTTTTATTTGACTCTCAGTGCCCTATGCTCCCAGGACAAACCCAGACAAGACCTCTCCACAGGATGTTCCTTCCTCCCCACTCCCCACCTATCTTGCATGCATTCATATACTATGAATGCTTTCTTAATACTATCTTAACTTCATAATCACAGTTAATACTGTCAGAGGGCTTGCTTTGTGTTTTATGTATATCAGCTCATTTATTCCTCTTAGTCTTCCTCTTAATGTGAGTTCCTAATTTTATCTCTAGCCTGCAGATAGATTTAGGCACAGAGAGATTAATTTGTCATATTCACATACTTAATAGGATTTGGAACCAGCACTGGAACCCTTGCAGTCAGTCGGTAGAGCTTGCACTCTCACCCACTTCACTCTACTGCTGACTATGAGTCACGCCGCCAGGCCCTTCCCAGTGCATTATTGTCCTTCTTTCCTCACAGTACTCTGTTAACAGTCTTGTTTACAGTTTTCTCTAGCAGAGGCTTCAAGTGGTTAAGGAACTTTCCATAATCAGATAACTAATGCATGACAGAGTCTGATTCAAACCTATGTCTAGGCTTCCAAAGACCACATCCATTCCAGTACCAACTGCTACTTCTCATGAACAACATATTTTGAAAAGAAATGTAAAATATGTTTAAATAGCATCAAGCACAAAACTTAAAATTAGGGGTGCCTGGGTGGCTCAGTCAGTTGAGCGTCTGACTCTTGATTTCAGCCCAGGTCATGATCCTTGTGGAACTGAGCCCCACATCAGGCTCCACACTCAGCATGGAGCTTGCTTCTCTCTCTCTCTCTCTCTCTCTCTCTCTCTCTCTCTCTGGGTGGCTGAGTGGCTCAGTCAGTTAAGCTCCCAACTCTTGGTTTCAGCTCAGGTCATGATCTCATGGTTCATAGGTTCAAGCCTCATGTCTGGCTCAGTGTAGGGCTTGCTTGGGATTCTCCCTCCCTCTCTCTATGCCCCTCTCCCCCACTCATACTCTCTCTCTCTCAAAAAAAAAAAAAAAAAAAGACAAAAACACAAAACTTAAAATTAGTCAGAACTCATCTTAAGAAACTTCTCAAAAGTTTTTTTATTAAATTTTCTTTTTCTCTACCACAAGGAAAATAGAATGATTCTTGACTGATTTTTTTTCTTTTTAGAAATGTGTTTGGAGGACATCTTTTGTCTAGTCACTTTATTTAGTTACTCGTATTTTAACACTAATATTTCTCATTTTTATCATAAATGCTACATATCAATAGAATACAAAAGCAAACTACATGATCATCTTAGTAGACACAGAATAAAGCATTTGACAAAACCCAATACCTTTTCATCATAAAAACACTCAATGAACTATAAATGCAAGGGAACTCCCTCAACTAGATAAAGGAGTTGGACAAAAACCGCCACTAACAACATACTTAATGATGGAAGCCTGGACGCATTCTCCCTGGGATTAGAAACAACACAAGGATGTCTGCTCTAACCACTTCTTTTCAACATTCTACTGGAGATTCTTGCCAGTTAGGGAAGAAAATGAAATAAAAGGCATCCAGATTGGAAAGGAAGAGGTAAAAGTATATCTATTTGCAGATGATTTTGTATCTAGAAAATACTAAAGAACCTACTTTTTAAAAAAAACCTGAAGTATTAGAATTAATAAATGAGTTCTGGTCTCTGACTTGGGTAGAGTGGCACCTGGTCCGTGGTGCCAGCCTCATATTAGTCTAGGGTGAAGCAATTCCTCATTTATCCCAGCTTAGCTTTGGGTCCGTGCTGCTGCCTGGTTCATGCCCTGGACACACAGATTGAAAAAAAAAAAAAAAAAAAAAAAATGAGTTCAGGAAGGTTNAAAAAAAAAAAAGATAAATGAGTTCAGGAAGGTTGCAGGATACAAGATCAATATTCAAAATAATTTCTTGTATATGCTTGTAATGAACAATATGAAAAATATAATTAGGAAAAAATCCATTTACAATAGCAAGAGAAAGAATAAAATACTTAAAAATAAATTTAACAAAGGAAGTTCAACCTTATACTCTGAAAACTATAAAACATGTGGAAAGACCTTAGAGGACCTAAATAAGTGAGAGAACTCCCACAATCATGGAATGGAGACTTAATACTATAGGATGGCAGTACTTCCCCAAATGACCTACAGATTCAGTGAAATCTGCATCAGAACCCCAGGTGACTTCTTTGTAAAAACTGACAAGTTTACTGTAAAGTTCATATGGAATCACAAAGGGTCTGGATCCCAAAACTTACTACAAAGTGACAATAACCAAGACAGTATGACACCAGCATAAAGATGAACAAATGGATAAATGAAATTTGAGAGTCTGGAAATAAAATCATGTGTCTGAAGTCAACTGATTTTTTACAAGGGTGCTAAGACAATTCATTGGGAAAAGAAGTCTTTTCAACAAATGGTGTGGGCCAACTAGACAGCCACATGCGAAACAGTGAAACTGGACCCTTACATCACTCCAAATATAACTTAAAACATCCCAAAAACCTAAACATAAGAGCCAAAACTCTTGTAAGAGGACATAGTAAATTTTCATGACTGCCTATTTCACAATGGATCCTTAGATCTGATGCCAAAAGCATGAGCAACAAAAGGAAAAAATAGGTAAATTGGACTTTATCAAAAATAAACATGCTTTTGTTTCAAAGGACACTATTAAAAAAATGAAAAGACAACCCCATAGAGTGGGAAAAAATACTTGCAAATCATAGCTGATAAAGGAGTTGTATCTAGAATACATAAAGAACTCTTAAAACTCCACAATAAAAGGACAAATGACCCAATTTAAAAATAGGCTAAGGACCTGAATAAATATTTCTCCAAGAAAGATATACATAAGTATGCAGAAAGATGTTTCATAAGGTTAAGGACATACCATTCATCCCCACTAGTGTGGCTGGAATCAAAAAGACAGATAATAAGAAGTGTTGGTGAGGATGTGGGAGAATTCTCATATACTGTTGCCTAGACTCAAAACTGGTGCAGCTGCTTTGGAAAACAGTCTGGAAGCTCCTCAAACAAAACATAGAATTACTTACTATATGATTCAGCAGTTCAACTCCTGGGCATGTATGAGAAATGAAAACATGTCCACACAAAAAACTTGACATATTTATGGACATGAAAACTTGTACATGTTCATTAGCAGCATTATTCATAGCAGCCAAAAAGGTGGAAACAACCCAAATGTCCATCAACTGATGACTGAATAAACAAAATATGGTATATTCATAACAATAGAATATTATTCAATCATAAGGAGGAATGTAGTACTGACACAAACCATAACATGAGTAAAACCTTCAAGACGCTAAACTAGTAAGCAAAAGAAGTCAGTCACAAAAGACCACGTTATAAAATTTGATTTGTATGAGTGTCCAGAAGAGGCACATCTATAGAGACAGAAAGTAGTTTAGTGGTTGTTTAGGCTGGGGCCAGGGACAGATAGGAGGGTAATAGCTAAACAAAACCTGGGGATTTTTTGAGGAAATGAAATGTTCTAAAATTCATTGTGGTGACAGTTGCACCAATCTCTGAATTTACTAAAATACCTTGGATTGTATGCTTTAAATGGGTGAATTGCATAGTATGTGAATTGTATGTCAATAACGCTACTTAAAAATGTAGTATAGGGGCACCTGGGTGGCTTGGTCGGTTTAGTGTCCAACTCTTGATTTCAGCTCAGGTCATGATTCACAGTTCATGAGTTCAAGCCCCGCATCTCTGCTTGGGATTCTCTCTCTCTTCCTCTCTCTCTCTCTCTCTCTCTCTCTCTCTCTGTCTCTCTCTCAAAATTAAATAAATAAACTTATTATTAAAATGTAGTATAGAATCTTAGGCAAATATTCATGAATTTTCAAAGAATTAGTTTCAGTCTACAATCACAGCTGTTTCTCTCTTTTAAAACTGCTTCCCCACCTGTAAGTGCTTCAGGGGATGCTTCCAGATGGCATAATAGCTTTCCCAGGAATTTCTAGGGATATATGACATAAGTGGACATACATACACTCAGCCCTGATGGAATAAGATCATCACGTGTCTTGCTACTGACTATACTACTCAGCTTTCCTCATCTCTTAGAGGTGAGGACATCTGGGAATCAGATTTCAAGACTAGTCTTTAGGGGGAAAAAAAATCCTAAGAATATTTGTTTGGTGGGGAGAGACTGGTGTGATGTGTTGAGGAATAGGCTAGAAGTCGACTTCACAGATTTAATTTTAACCCTTCACCAGATCAACTGCTTTCTACAAATGTCAACCTGGAAAGCTTTCACCAGCTGCACTTCTGGGCAAAGGTCTACAGGTAGAATTGATTCAGCACCTATCTTATTACCTTGCCTTGGCAAATGATTATTTTTAACATGCTACTGAAGCTTGCTTTTTCACGAAGACTGGGTGAAAGCATATTTTGTGGTTGTCTTTGTGAACTATTATTCATTTTCGTTCTGTCTTCTAATAGGAACGCCCACCTAAGCCTGGAGTTCCCTGGCTGCATGATGCCATGTGGTTCGCGTGCTGTGACTTAGAAGAATCGTTTCCAGTTTTTAAAGGACTTACACAATACATACTGTTACATCCTATTTCCATACAAATAGGTAATATGTTGAAAAGGATCTACTATAAGGGGGTTGTAAATAGGCTCACACATTTTTTTAAGGCATTCATTTTTTTTTTATTTACTTAGAGAGAGAGCACGTGCGCAGCAGATAGGCAGAGGGAGTGAATCCCAAGCAGGCCCCATGCTGTCAGCATAGAGCCTGATGTGGGCTCCAACCCTCGAACTGTGAGATCATGACCTGAGCCAAAACCAAGAGTTGGAGACTTAACCAACTGAGCCACTCAGGCGCACCAGGCCCATGAATTTTCAAGATTTATATTTACTATTACACCCAATTTAAAAGGATATGCTGGTAATAAACTATAATTTTTTTTAAAAGCTATAATTAATTAATTAATTAAAGGGATGTGCTGGGGCACCTGGGTGGCTCAGTTGGTTAAGTGTCCAAATGTCGGCTCAGGTCATGATTCCATAGCTCATGGGTTCAAGCCCCGCATCAGGCTCTGTGCTGACAGCTCAGAGCCTGGAGCCTGCTTCAGATTCTGTGTCTCCCTCTCTCTGCCTTCTTCCTCATTCATGCTCTGTCTATCTTTCAAAAATAAATAAACATTTAAAAAAAAATTTAAGGGATATGCTTACCTCTAAGAATTGTCTTAGCTGCACCCCATAAGGTTTTTTTGTAACTTTTCATTGAAGGATGACATACATATTAAAAAGCGTACAAATCAAAATCGTAAAACTTGATATTATCAAAAATTAACTGTATTTATGAGCCACCACCCAAATCAAGAACTGAAATAATACCAGCCTCACAGAATCCTCTGATACTCCCTCACAGGATCCTTTCCCTCTTCCCTAGAGGTAATGCTTGTTCTGAATTATAACATTCTATGTTAATTTTCCCCACAAGTTTTAATATGTAGCCCTTTCAATTCTAAAAGTACACATTTTACGTTAACTAAAATTTAAATAATAAAAAAAGAATAAATAAAAAGGATGATAAGAAAAGCCCTGAAAAAAAGAAAAGTACACTTCTTAGTTTGAAAGCATTTAGGATTTGGAGGAACTATCTTTTTATTGTTTATAATGTAATTATGTTATGGAAATTGGGGCACATGGGTAGCTCAGTCATTTGAGTGTCTGACTCTTGATTTCACTATGATTGCCAAATTCTCTTTGAAATTCCAGAATTTTTCCCATCATATCTTGTGAAAGTATGCTGTTCATTATGACTAAGTTTAGGATTATTTTCTTCCTACTAAATTATTTGTTTTCATTAAATAATATGCCCTTTACTCTATATAATTCTTTTTTGCCTTAAAATGTATTTTCTAATGTTAATGTAATTATAGCACAATTATCTTGGTTAGGGTTCTGCCTCTATATATTTCATACTCTTTATTTTAACTCTTTTGTGTCATCATGTTTTGGGTATCTTGAATGGAATTTTGTTGTTCTGAGCAGTATGAGAGTCTCTCTTTTTTAACAGGAAAATTTTAATTCAATAGTATTTATTACAGTAATCGCTCCATTTGAGGGGCTCTCAAGTGGGGAATATTTTGTCTCCTAGGGGACATTTGTCAATGTCTGTGGACAATGTCTGTTGTACAACTGGGATGGTGCTACTGGCATCTAGTAGGTAGAAACCAAGGATGTGGCCAAACATCCTACAATGCTCAGAACAATCCTCCAGAACAAATAACCACTTGGCCCAAAATGTCCATAGTGATGAGGCTGAGAAACCCTGATCTGTTTGGACTTAACTTCTATCACCTTATTTTGTGGGGTGTTTTTTTTTCTTGGCAGCCTTTTTCTTTGCTTCATTTTTTCTCCTTTCTTGCCTTCAGGTAGCTTATCCATTCTTTCCTTTACCCCATACTTATTTGAAGTTCTGTGTTCTATTTCTATTCTTTAATAATCATTCTCATACTTATAATACGAATATTTATTTAACCAGTAAGTATAATGATTTAAAGTCTACATGGGCCAGAATTTCTGGGATCCTAATATACTTGTTTGATTTCTAAATAAAGACTAGAAAAAAATGAAATGCTCTTCAATAAATGCATCAACCAGAAATTATGTTTCTATGCTGAGGACCAGTTAAACAAGACACCTAGAGATAGAGGCAGAACACAAAAAGGAAAACACTCATAGGGGAAGCCCACAGATGGCCAGTTAGGGACAGACCCAAAGCAGAAAGAGCTAGATGGAACATAAGAAACACAAGGACAAAGAAAGAAGGAAGGGGTGGAAGCTAGAAGGCAAAGAAATTCTGGGAACAACTCATCATGTTTGGACAAAAAGCACCATGTGTTATGAGAAGTTAGATTGAGACTAAAAGTTCAGCTATTTAAAACAACTTTCCTGCTTTCATTTCTTAAACTTCAGGGTTTACTCTGGAAACAGTTGTGAAGGTTTGTACATGTGTGATAAGAGGCCTCGTGTTCTAAAAGTAAGCTTTGGATCTTTGCAGGTGAAGTTTAATCATTCCAATGGCATTCTTACCTTCAAAAGCTCCCTAATTGCCTTAATCTTATGTCTTTGATGGTTTCTAAGTGCTTCACGTCCTAATAATTGAGAGTTACTTAAAATATGCTGTCAAAACCTCTCTCATTAGCCAGAATCCTAGTGACTATACAATAAACAATAAGAACCTTAGAAAAAGGAAGTCCTTTTGGAATAAGTGGTTCTATCATCTGGTCCTCAGAGTAACACAACCGTCTTCAACCAAAGAGCATGGTGGTGTGCTGTGCCCTGTGGTCTCACATCATATAATTGTCTGTATTCCATCTAGAGATCAGAAGTCTTGCAGAAATGCACACTCCTCCAGAGTCATAGTCTTGAGTGTCACTAAATTTCTGTCACCACCTCTTTGCTATTACTAGACCCTCAAATAGAGCCCCAGCAGACCAGCTGGAGAAAGAGGTTTCTTAGCCTGAAATTCAAGCCAATGGTTTTGCCTAATGTCCAACCAAAGGAAGTTGTTTGGTTATTGGAGGACAAACTGGCTGTGTTGGCTTGTTAAGAGGCTTACAGCACACCATATACCCTGCACCTACAGGAATTTCAATGCAAACTCTTACCACATGTTAAAACCATTATAAAGGCTGGGGCACCTGGGTGGCTCAGTCAGGTGAGCGTCTGACTTCGGATCAGGTCTTGATCTCATGGATCTCCACACTGAGCTCCACATTGGGCTGGCTGTTGTCAGTGCGGAGACTGCTTTGGAACCTCTGTCCCCTTCTCTCTCGGACCCTCCCCTGCTCACAACACACACACACACACACACACATACCCTCTCTCAAAAATAAATAAACATTAAACAAAATATTTAAAATGATTGTGAAGGCTAACTAGGATCCTAACCCTCATGTGAGATGCAAGCCATTTCTTATAAATATTCCATGGGGGAACTGTTTATCAGGGTATAAAGTTGTATATATGTCAATTTATCCATGTATTATTTATATAAATGAAATTATTTATGCCAGAATTTTCAGTTTGCTTCATCTCCGCAAGCCTGATAATTATGTGTTATTTCCTACCACAATTTTTTTCTGCTTTTTCCTCTACCTCCAACAGTGATTAGTTGTACTCTTCACTATTATCTGACACATAGGTTCATTTTGTTATTATTATATATTTTAATTAATATAACTTGACCTGCTTGTCCCATTTAATTATATTTGCCTTGAATTCTAATTTATTCAGTGTTACTCATATCACTTCAATTTTATATTTTGCTCACATTTGATTAATGTGTCTCTATGCATCCTTTTATTTTTAACCTCTTTATTTTGTGATTTTGTTTTAGCTTTGCTTTTTGTAAGTGGTTTGCTATTGGATTTGTTTTCCAATCCAATATTAAATTCTTTTTAATTAGGTTGGGTAAAGAGAGATTAATATATTTTCATTTGTTGTAAAAACTGATAATAAATGTAGAAATTTTTAAATTACCAAATATATTTATTTAATTTCAAAGTCAGACCAACTCTAATTAAACCATCTTTTTACATTGTATTTCCAGGATCTTTTGAGACTTATATTAACCCACATGAATGGGAAGGCTATTCTATATTGAAGGAGGAAGAGGAAATCATGACAGAAGGAAAAGAGACGAAAAGCCGTAATTCTTGGCATCCAGTATTAAGTTCTTTCCAAAAGCTACTTCTCATTAAGTGTTGCAAAGAGGAGAAGGTAAGGTGTTGCTTTTTTTTTTTTTTTAAATTAAAGGACTGTGTTATAGTTATTTTTACTAATGCTCATCAGCCAGTTATGCTTCATAACTGACTAGATTTATTTGTTTAGAGATTAACAATGGCCAAGTTTGGGGGGAGGCAAGAAATAGAGACTCTGTGTTATTAATAGAACATGTTTTATGCAGAAAATGAAAGAAAAGGCTAGAGAACCATCCAGGAACCTAGTCATCCTTTCCTAGCATGCGCCATTAGGGACTTGTGCTCTCCCAAGAGGACAGTGGTCACCAGAGGGCAGCAGTAGGGAACTGATAGGCCTTTCAGATCTTGGCAACAATGGGAAGAAGTCTTTTGAAGAGAACAAAACCACAGTCACCAAGACCAGTTTGAAGACTGTTGGACTGGTCTATGTAAGAAGTTATGGCAGCCAGAATTAGGATAGAGATTGTAGATGGGGCGCCTGGGTGGCTCAGGCGGTTAAGCCCCAAGACTCTTGATTTCAGCTCAGGGCATGATCTCATGGTTCATGAGTTTGAGTCCTGTGTCTGGCTCCGCACTGAGTGTGGAGCCTGCTTGGGATTTCCTCTCTTTTTCTTCCTTCCTTCCTTCCTTCCTTCCTTCCTTCCTTCCTTCCTTCCTTCCTTCCTTCCTTCCTTTCTCTCTCTCTCTCTCTCTCTCCCTCCCTCTCCCTCTCTCTCTCTCTCCCTCCCTTCCTCCCTCCTCCCTCTCCCTGTTCTTGCAAGCACGCACTCTCTCTCAAAAGAAATAAACTTGTTTAAAAAAAGGATAGAGGTAGGAGATGGAAGAGATAGAGGAGGGTGTAGAGATGAGGCAACTGGTATGGCTTCCAGTTTCTGCTTGGGTGCAAGACGGGGTAGTGTAACAGCAACTGATCAAATGTGAAAGGAGAAATGTATCACAGAAAGATGTCACAGAGTCTGTAGTACCTGCCAGCTATCAGAGTACATAGCAGCCTGGAGACCAATTAATATGTAGGTAGGAAACTCTAGAGAGAAGTGTAAGCTAGAAATAGAGAGTTGGGAACCATCAACATCAAGCTGGGAAGTATATCAAACAGGAGTTGTTGGAATCAAATAGGAATAATACGCAATGGAATCTGGTTTCTTCAACAACATATTTTGTCTGTTTCTTTATTTGTTTGTCTGTTTTGCAAGGGGGAGGAGGAGATGAAGGATGAAACTTAATCAATCTGAAGAGACTTGGATAAATCAGTTGATCTCTATGTAGAAGTTTTATTTAGGTCTGGATTTAAATATACTGTATTTAAACACACACACACACACACACACACNCCCCAAGACTCTTGATTTCAGCTCAGGGCATGATCTCATGGTTCATGAGTTTGAGTCCTGTGTCTGGCTCCGCACTGAGTGTGGAGCCTGCTTGGGATTTCCTCTCTTTTTCTTCCTTCCTTCCTTCCTTCCTTCCTTCCTTCCTTCCTTCCTTTCTCTCTCTCTCTCTCTCTCTCCCTCCCTCTCCCTCTCTCTCTCTCTCCCTCCCTTCCTCCCTCCTCCCTCTCCCTGTTCTTGCAAGCACGCACTCTCTCTCAAAAGAAATAAACTTGTTTAAAAAAAGGATAGAGGTAGGAGATGGAAGAGATAGAGGAGGGTGTAGAGATGAGGCAACTGGTATGGCTTCCAGTTTCTGCTTGGGTGCAAGACGGGGTAGTGTAACAGCAACTGATCAAATGTGAAAGGAGAAATGTATCACAGAAAGATGTCACAGAGTCTGTAGTACCTGCCAGCTATCAGAGTACATAGCAGCCTGGAGACCAATTAATATGTAGGTAGGAAACTCTAGAGAGAAGTGTAAGCTAGAAATAGAGAGTTGGGAACCATCAACATCAAGCTGGGAAGTATATCAAACAGGAGTTGTTGGAATCAAATAGGAATAATACGCAATGGAATCTGGTTTCTTCAACAACATATTTTGTCTGTTTGTTTATTTGTTTGTCTGTTTTGCAAGGGGGAGGAGGAGATGAAGGATGAAACTTAATCAATCTGAAGAGACTTGGATAAATCAGTTGATCTCTATGTAAAGTTTTATTTAGGTCTGGATTTAAATATACTGTATTTAAACACACACACACACACACACACAGGCATTTATAACTTAATTAGGGCAAAGTGAACACTGACTAGATATTTGGTGATGTTAAGGAGTTACTGTTAATTGTTTAGATGTGATTATGACACTGTGGTTATATGTTTTCTAAAGAGTCCTTATACTGTAGAGACATGTTCTGAATTACTCAAGGATGAAATAATATGACACATGAGATTTGCTTCAAAATAATCCTAAGGTGTGGGGGAGTGGGTGGTTATATCAATGAAACAAGATTCACCTTTTCTTGATAAATGTTGAAGCTGGGTGAAACATCTCATTCATTATTCTCTAATTTTATGTGTTTGAAATTTTCATAAAGAAAAAAAATGTTTTTCCTCCTACCACATCCTTGAGCACCAGGACTCCCTTGCAACATGTCCCAGGAAGGCTCTCCAAATGTGATCAAAGCTACAAATGATGCAGCCATACCAAATTCACAGAGGATTAATTGAGAACTCTTATTAATACATTGAACCAAAGACCTACTTGTGTTATACTATCGAATAAAACTTGCTTTACAAATGAACACAGAGGATTCTGGAATTTGGATTAGGTTTCAGAAATGAAGAGCTAGATATGCACTCCAGAGGGGACAGGGACTTGAATCAGTCAAGACCACCAACAAAATCACCCTGAAGAGAATATCCAAGCATGGCAATGTTATACCAGCTACACATCCTCTCAATCAGATACAGTGACCAAGGCATTTGGGAACCACCCTCATCCTGGTACTGATTCTAGAGAATGACTTGCTAAAGAAATTTGGGTTCCAGAGTAAAGAATTTACATTCCAAAAATCTGGACTACCTGCCAAGAGAAAAAGATAACCTGAGGAAGCCTTATAATAGGGACAAGATCAGAGACAAGATCTGTGTCATGGGAGACTGCTATCCCCAGGTCTGTTCATGAACAGAGCCCTTTGGGTGTCCAGTGTTTCTACATGGTAGAGTCAATTGCTCTTTTGGGAGAAAGATGTTCCAATTCAGTGGCTTATGTGAGGTACCGTAATCTTGACGTCAAATTCAGCCTCCTTCAGAAATAGCATGTTTGGACCTAAAGATGAAACTTCATTTCAAAAACCTTTAAGAAAACCACGTGGTCAAGTCATTAGAACTCCACAGGAAGTAGAATGCCTATCATTCCAACAATTCTTCCTCCATCATCAGTATTAGCAACAGTTCTTAGCAATTTGAACTAGAAAGAGTAAAAAGAAATTATCTAGTTCAGAGATGAATAAAGATTGCCAGATAGAGAAGAATTCATGACCACACCAAAGCTAAGAAAAGTCCTGTATACCAGTGTTCTCAAATTTTGGTGTGTATCAGAATCATCTGGAGTGCTTGAGAAAGGACAGAGACCTGGGGCCCACCACCCAGAGTTTCTAATTCAGCATGTCTGAGCAACAGGCTAAAAATCTACATTTCTACCAGCTTCCCAGATGATGATGATGCTGATCCTGAAGCCAAACTTTATGAACCCCTGCTTTAATATAATTAAACACATATAAGGAAACCATTATTCTCAAAGCAGACGACTGAAGACATCAAGACATATGTTGTGACATGCAGCATTGTTGATTTCCACGGCTAAATCTACTGAGAATCCCAACCTTGACAATCCTGGTATTTCAGTCCAGCCTTCCTCTACCTCAGGAAGGTGGCAGTCTCTTTGAGAACCAGGCTTTCTCTCTGTTGAAAGCCATACTGTAGACAAAGTCACCCAGGATGAAATCTTCTTAGAGAAACAATTGCACGGCTCTTCCAGTTTGAGAAACACCAGTTAATTGAATGCATTTTTACCACTGAACTATATACTTAAAATGGGTAAGATGGTAAATATTGTGTTACATGCATTTTACCACAATTTTTTAAAATAAGAACTTGAGTGTGATGGAGAAAATTGTGAGGACTTGTATTCTAATATAGTGCACAATTTGGAAGCTGTCCAGGGTCTTTCCTTCATATAATATACTATAGCTGAAATGAGGTTTGGTCACTCAGGAGGGATGAACAGGGGTCATGATCCCCAAATGTTTAAGTTTACCTTCTCATCACAATGAAAGCAATGGGCAGGGAGTTCTCAAACACAGAGTCTCTCAAGAATGAATTTGTGCACTATTCATCTAAATTCAGCAATTCTCTGTGGATTCTGATAGAGAACATGAACTAAAAAATACTCTGAAGGTCTCAGCCAGAGACTATAAAGGATCAAGCAGCAGGCCAGGAAAACAGTTCTAAGCAAGACAAATGGAGCCATAAATGTCAGAATTGGACAACTCAATTTAAAAGGAAGTGTGAGGAGCTCCTAGCAAAGGACTTGGTGATAAAGAAGGAAGACATTCTAATCCTGCAACCAGTCATGGGATTTCCAGAGGATGGTCTTTAAGAAATGCCTTCCTCTCTAGATCATAGGTATGAGAAATAGGAAGCATTTCCACATGAAATGCTTGCCAGGATTACCATAAAGATCTTGATCAGAATGACACAGCCCAGAAGGGTCACAGAAGGGGATCCATTCCAGCCTGTGATACAGAAGGAACCTGAAGAGCAAGCAGGTCAGTGGGTCCTTCCTCAGAAAGTACGGGAGCATGGACGGCGCAGGAAGACCGCCAGAATACCCAGAGTTAAGACCACTGCAGGATGAAAAGACTTCCTTGGATGATAAGGACTCTGAAAGTAAGGATATTGTAGATACAGAGTGCCCTGAAGCTGGAACTGAGGACCTGATAAGAAATGCCAGGCAGGAAATCCTCCACACTCCTCCTGCAAGAAGGGCGCACTCTCTAACCAGGCTGCTCTGTCCGTGTTGCGTTCAACATCAAGAAGCCAGCCTTGGGGGCACCTGGTGGGCTCAGCCCATTAACACTCTTGGTTTCGGCTCAGGTCATGACTTCATCAGGGAGTGAGCCTCAAGTCCGGCTCCACACTGGCAACGCTGACAATGCGGAGCCTGCTTGGGATTTTCTCTCTCCCTCCCTCTCTGCCCCTCCCACACCCTCTCTCTCAAAATAAACAAACTTAAAAAAAGAGGAAGAAGAAGCCAGCCTGGTTCACTCATAATGACTAGAATAACTAGAATCCAAGCAACCACTGTGCTAAGTGAGTAAGATAGCAGTTGTTAAGACCATCTTCTATTTGGACGAAATATTGGAAACAGCAGAGGACTCCTAGCCACTTAGTGTGAAAGTGAAGAGGACCATTTAGCAACTGTGGTGAGGCACACGTTCCTGGGCTGGCGTGCATACTCAGTTCCGTGGTATTACTGTCTCCCTCCAGCTAAGAAGTGTGTTACCACCTGTATTTACATAACAGCCTCAAGAAATAATTGGTGCTTTGTGTTGTTATTCATTATAAACTCTAAGTACTTTCTGTCAAAGTAAAAAGTAAATAAATAGATCATACCATCAAAAATATTTTTTAAGTGATAATGAAGAAATCGATGTTGAAATTGTATTTAGTCACTCACTGACATAGAGAAAACTTAGCTCTAAACCCCCTTGGCCCTGTAGCAGAGCTGTCCCTTTTGGACCATGTCATCTATACCACAATATAGCCTCACGTAAGTGGGCAAGCTTGTAAACACCTTTTCCCAGACTGGCCACAGAAGGGTGCAATCCAAGGTCATGGCCCTGACCCAGGCTGAGATATCCCCTCTCCAAATAGCAATAACAAAAAACATGCAAGGGTTGTTTGGACAGGGTGATGTGAATACCTAATAAAGGGTTAATTTTACAGAAGGGCTGCTGCTTACAGTTGTGCCAGATGTGCACTGCACAAGTCTTAAGGGAGCCATTTACATTGTATATATTGTAGGTTAGGTTTGTATATTTATCCTGACAGCTTTCTGGCACAAGTACCTTGAAGATCTCACACAGAGACTCCATACAGGCTAGAGAGGGAGAAGGTCTGCAAGATAGAAATGGGGTAAGCAGCCTAGGATAGGATCAGTGAAGGCAATACATTGGTGTAGGAAGTGGTGGGGCAGGAGTATGATCATCCAAGCTGAAGCGAATTCCCAAGAAAGGTCCGAAGAGGCTGATGACTAAAATGAGAGAGGAAGATGGGGAGACAAGATATGCAGTCAATTCTGAGAAGTTGGCCTATGAAGGGAAGCAAAGAGACAAAATAGCTGGGAGGGATGTGGCGCCTGGGTAGCTCAGTCAGGTAAGCATCTAACTTCCGCTGGGGTCGTGATCTCCTAGTTTGAGCACTACATCAGGCTCCGCACCGAGTACAGACTCTGCTTGGGGTTCCCTCTTTCTGTCTCTCTCTCAAAATAAATGAACTCAAAAAAAAAAAAAAAANGCAATCAAGAGAGAACCTTTAGTTTTAAGAATTGGAGACAGTAGAGCCTAATTGTATGATGATAAGATCTAGGAGAAAGGGGAGATCAATAATGCAGAAAGAAACAGTGGAAGGACAGGGGCGCCTGGGTGGCTCAGTGGGGTAAGCATCCTACTTCAGGGCAGGTCACGATCTTGCAGTTTGTAGGTTCAAGCCCCATGCTGGGCTCTGTGCTGTCCGAGCCTGGAGCTGCTTTGGATTCTGTCTCCCGCTTTCTCTGTGACTTGCTCTCTCTCTCAAAAATAAACATTAAAAATTTTTTAAAAAATAAAACAGTGGGAAGACTGAAAGTAAAGTCCACGAGAATGCGGAAGGAATGAGTTAGGATGGGACAGGAGGAGGCCAGGATGGGGGAGCAGGCTTATAGATGGAGGACATGACAAGGGACTTTCCTCTCATCCAGTAGTCCTCGTGCTCAGGAAGTCATGAGAACCGTGGCTGTTGGCAGTTACATGGTGCACAAACCCAGTAGGAAGAAATATACCTAATCAAAAGGGAATGAGTGCAGAAGAACAGGGCACCACCCTCTGAGGAGTTGAAGGATAGAAATGGGATGGAATTATGAAGGATCTTCAACATCTTATTTTTTAAATATCTTCCTTTTCAACTTTCAGGTTGTTTTTGCTCTTACAGACTTTGTAATAGAAAATCTTGGAAAACGCTTTATAGAGACACCACCTGTGGACCTGCCCACTCTATACCAAGACATGTCAAGTAACACTCCCCTGGTATTCATCTTAAGCACAGGCTCTGACCCTATGGGTGCATTCCAGAGGTTTGCCCGGGACAGCGGGTATTCAGAACGGTAAGGTCCACGTTGTGTAGTTTTTATAATTCATTATGAACAGCCCCTTGTTAAAATTGGCCCTTTTCTCTTCCCTCTGTGGAGTGTGAATTCCTATATTTAGGTATCCCTTACTAAATACATAAGATACATTAATATTTAGCCATGTATGTTGTTAAAATGGGGTTAAAAATAATAAAACCAGATGTAAACTTCATTTGAACAAATGAAAGACTGTCTAAAATGTATAATAATCTAGTGGAATAGTGACTAAAACTTATTTGTTATTTAAGACATTATTTTAATGTATCCATAAAAGTTTACTCTGTATGAAAAACAGATTGTCTTAATGTGTACTAACAATAGGAACTCTCATTTATTGCTGGTGGGAATGCAAATGGTACAGGTACTTTAGAAGACAACTTGGTGTTTTCTTATAAAATTAACATACTCTTACCATACAATCTAGGAATCAACTCCATGGTATTTACCCAAAGGAGTTAAAAACTTTGTCATGTCCACACAAAAATCTACACATGTTCATAGCAGCTTTATTCATAATTGTCAAGCTTGGAAGCAACCAAGATATCTTTCAGTATGTGAATGGGTTAAATACACTGTGGTACATCCGTAAAGTGGAATATTATTCAGCTTTAAAAAGAAATGAGCTATCGAGCCATGAAAAGACATGGAGAAACCTTACATGCATATTATTAAGTGAAAGAAGCCAATCTGGAATCTGTATGATTCCAACTATATGTCATCCAGAAAAGGCAAAACTATGGAGATAGTAAAAAACCTAACAAAGGGTTTACATCCAAAATAAAGAATGGAATCTTAGGAATCAATAAAAGCTAATTGACCCACAGGGGGAAAAAAGGGAGGGAGGGGAGAGAAGAGATATAAATGGGAAAATGAGAATAGACAGATGGCCAATAAATAAACCTATGAAAAGGAGAAACAATTTAAAACTCAGTGAGATACCACTATATATACATCCACCAGGTGTTAGCAAGGACATGGAGAAACAAACACTCTTGGTAGAAGTATGGAATGGTGGCATCACTTTGGAAAAGAGTTTGAAATTATAATAAACATACGCATACTGTGTCAAACAGCAGCTCTACCCCTAGGAATATACGTAAAAAAATGGAGTGTGTGTGTATAGCAAAGACATGCACAAGAATGTTTATTGCAGCATTGTATGCAATAGCCAAGAACCAGAAATAACCCAAACATCCATCAAGAGCAAAATGGATGGATAAATTCTGGTATAATCACGCTGTAGAATATTATATAGCAGTGAAAATGAATGAACTATAATGACACACAATGTGAATTAATCTAAAAAATGATGATTGAAATGAAACAAATACAAATTACATATATACTCTATGATTCCATTTTTGTAAAATGAGTCTATGATGTTAGAAGTCAAAGCAGTTTTCACCGTTGAGAATCAAGGATATTGACTGGGAGGATGCTGGTAATGCTCTCTTTTTTCTGTCCTGGCCAGTGGTATAGGTGTACATTCATTCACTTTGGGAGAATTCATTAAGCCATACACTAATGATTAGGTTCTTTTTCTATATGGATGTTAGACTTCAAATTTTTTTAAGTTTTAAAAAACTGGTCTATAGTGTTGGAAATTAGGATTATGTGTACCTTTGGGAAGGAGGAAAGGAAAAATGCGTGGAATTGAAAGTGGCATGAGACGGACGTCTCTGGGATATTGGCAAACTTGTGTTCTCAACCACAAGTGTTCACCTGTGATAATTCATAGAGCTATATATTTGTTTTCTGGACTTTTCCATATGTGTGTTACAGTAGAAAATGTTTTTAAAAACAAGAAAATAAGAGAAAAATATATGCACATCTCTTACAATGAGGATTTGAAATGTGTGCATATTTTAGGCAAGAATCTACTATATTTACATTTCTTCATAATCTCATTGCTTAAAAATAACATAAGACAGCATATTTTGTTGTTGAATTCAGGGTGCAATCAATTTCACTGGGGCAAGGACAAGGACCCATTGCTGAAAGAATGATCAAAGATGCTATGAAATCAGGAAACTGGGTGTTTTTGCAAAACTGCCATCTTGCCGTTTCTTGGATGTTGGCAATGGAAGAACTAATTAAAACCTTCACAGATCCAAGTATGTCGAACACAGAGCATTTGCATAATAATACTGTTTTTATGTAGCATTTCTTTGTTGAATCCAATAATTTTGTATTGTAGGCATCGTGTTTCCCCATAGCAAAGAGGAGAAATTTGAAGCCTAGAGAGGTTACTTAAATTACACAGTCCAGACTTGAAAAGAGACCTTCAGACTCCAGGTTGGGGGGCATGACTCAGTAGATCATTTCAGTTTCATGTTACCTCTCATGGAGGCTATTTGAATTCAAAATAGATTACATAGAGGCACAATAAAAGAAATAGAAAAATGGACTTAGGACAAAGAAAGTAAATTAAATCTTTCACTGAAGAATGAGAGAAGTTAAGGAACAGATTCAAATGGCCACAACCCCCTTCTTAGAGTCATGTTTCATCACTTCTTATTCTCTGTAACTCATACGCCTACCAACCCTCATGTGTGCCTCCCACCCATGTTGTCAAAAACCGACCTCCACACTTTGGAGCCTAAATATAACACGGAAGACAGAGTTTGGGAGAAAGAGGAACTTTATTGCTCAGGTCATGATCTCACGGTCGTGGGATCGAGCCCCATGTCGAGCTCCATTTTGACAGCACAGAGCCTGCTTGGGTTTCTCCCTCTCTCTCTCCCTCTCTATCCACCTGTCTCAAAATAAATAAATAAATTTTTAAAAAAGAAAAATAATTGAAACCTTAGGAACTGTATTATTAGTAATAGGCGAGATGAGCCCTACTTTACCACTCTGTCAGGAGGCCATTCCTATACACCTAGGATATCCAGAGCCCTTTCTCTGGTCTTCTTTTGTGCCCTGGCCACAGAAGGTTTCTGGGAAGGTGAGAGCTATGCAGCCAGTCTTACAAGTGACTTTACTTACTGCTGCCTATTAAAGTGAAGAGTTCATCCTTTGCAGAGCGGCCAGCCTACACGGGACACCACTGCACAGCAAAGACTTAGCAGCCTTCCCCTAAAAACCCCTCACTTCCGCTTCCCACTCCTTGCCTCTGCAGGCTGCCTCCAGCAAGGATAAAGAATCCTTCACATCCACTACCCAGAATATTCACTCTTTTCATCCTTTTGCAGTGCAAATACAAGTGGCCTGTGGCTTATTTCCATTTAAATAATTAAAGAAAAATGACCACTGTTCAGGGGCTGCTAATTACTATAGGATTAGAATTATTAAGGATTATAATTGAGAAGAAAATGCTAGGGAAGGCATCTAAATAGCAATTTGCTGCAGTGGAACTACATGAGCCTTCAGAATATGGGCACATGGTTTAGCCTCATGGTGACTGGGACAAGAGCGAGTGTATGCCAGAGGCTGGACAGGCTGTGGAAGCCAGCCAAAGTTGTTAGTGGCTTTTAAGTGCCTTCAGTTTACTAAAGCTTAAGTGGATAGGAAAATCCTCTTCTGGTCCTTGTTACAATCATTATTAAGGTACCCATGTGAGTTCTGATGTTTAACTTGAACCCATTTAAAATAAAATACACTCGAGTAATAAGCTGAAAACTGTAAGTGAACAAAAGAAAAAAGAAACAAAGGAAGAAGCGAAAACTCTGGATTTGAAATTCTGAGAGCCGAGTAGAGTTCTGCCCCCACAGCTTCCTGCCTATACACACGTCTCCTCTCTGGGCCTCAGCTTCCCCGGCCATAAGATGCCTGCACAGTATCCTGGCTAGAAGCCCTGGGCTAAGATGATTTCTAAGATTCCATTCCAGCTCTAAACATCTGTGATGTGTATGAGTTAATATTCTTGATGCTTTTGCATAAGAGAAACAGTATGAAAAAAAAAAAGTACTTCTCTAAATCAAGCCCTTCTTATGCTTTGGATCTTTGGTTACTGAAATTATGAGACCTAAGACTTTAGTTGATGTTTGACTTCTACACCTAAGTTTTTACCATGCAAGCAACTCTAGTGTTACTCTAGAATTGTTCTAGAACTAACTCTGGGGGCACCTGGGAGGCTCAGTCAATTAAGTGTCCAACTCTTGGTTTGGGCTTATGTCGATTCTCACGGTTTGTGGGTTTGAGCCCCACATCAGGCTCTGCACTGGCAACAGGGGTCCTGCCTGGGATTCTCTCTCTCCCCCTTTCTCTGCCCTTTCCCCAATATCTCTCTTTCCTCTCTCAAAATAAATAAACATTAAAAAAACTTCTGTTGCGAAAGAACAAACTTTGAAGTTTGGCCATCTAATATAGCTCATGAATTTAGGTGACTAAACCAAGAAGCATAAACTCAGCTTTATCTTGCAGTCATTCATTCAATAAGTATTTGGGAACCCACTGTGTACCATGTAGTTCTAGATGCTTCAGGTAGGACGGTGAACAAAACAACCATAGGTATCTGCCCACACAAAGCTTACATGTTAGTGAGGGGAGATAAATAATTAAACAATATCATAAATAAATAATTTATATGATATGATAGAACATGGTTGGTGCTTTGGAAAAAATAAAGAGTATGGAGGATGAGAAAGGTCAGGATAAAATGGCAGGGCAGGAGTAGGGAGGAAGAGTGGATAGCAACTTTAAACTGTGTGGTCTGGGTAAACCTCTTTGAGAAGGTAACATTTGACCAAGGCTTGAACAAAGTGAGGGAATCTAAAGAAAGAACATTCCAGGCAGAAGGAACAGCTAATGCAAACACCCCAGGGAGGGAGAAAGCCTGGAATGTTGGAGAAACACCATAATATGTACTTAAAAACCAGCACCAAGAAGTCATCCTTGGACAATGCCTGTATCTTCCTATAATGGGAACAATCATTTTCCCAACTTTGCTTTAGCCTTTTGAACTTAGAATGGAACTCACTTTCTTGGGTGCTCTGTCCACAGATCACAAAGTAAGCATGTTGGCTTAACCTCTTCCTGCTACTTATGAAGTCTGTCTATACTCCTGCTTCCTCAGTTCCCCTGGCAACTTCCCTGCAGAGTAGAGCAATCCCTTTCTTCTCCATAGGGCTTTCTGATCATTTTTCTGCAATTTGCCATAAATTGAATTGTTTAAAAATCAAGACAAAAAACGAAAAACTACTTCATGAGTCCTGGCAGTAACTGTCCCATTTTTTTTAATTGAAAATTTTCTGTATTTGAGAGGGAAAGCCCTTAACACCTCCAACAAGTACTGAAAATTAATGTATCCTTAATTTCTTTACTCAAATGTGCCAGCATCTAGATTGCCAAACTCTTACGTATTAAGAGTTTTCTATAAAAATTCCTCCCACCTCCACTTTAGAACATTTTACAACATAAAATACTTAAACTAGTCTTTAAACAGAGCTTATAACATCTTTTTGCTATCCCATAATAAGTATTTGTTACATGAAAGTATTATTATAATTTAAGCATTTTCCTTTATTGTTTTATCTTTGTTTTAAACAGGTATTGTCATCAAGGACACTTTTCGACTTTTTTTAAGTTCCATGCCTAGTAGTACATTTCCTGTTACAGTTCTTCAAAATTCTGTCAAGGTAATATCTGCACATGGTTGGAATGGCACAAAGTGATGGGTATCAGAGTGTTCCCCGAGTGTGTCCGGGGAGCCCAGTCCCCGTGCAAGACCATGTCAAAGTCCATGTGGCCAAGGTGGGGAGGAGCAAGTCAGTATCCCTGCACCTGATAGCATGCAGGGAAATAATTTCCCAAGACACTGCCCACTCTTGTGTGCCCTAGTCTGTTGATCATTCAGCTCTATTAAAAAATGTCAAAGATGCAGAGTGATGAGAACGGATCCCCTCCCAAGAAGTAAGAGAATGTTTCAGCATTTGAGAGCAGGAAGGCCTACAGGTAGCACTTCAGTGCTGGAAGTTTCCAATATGTGGGAAGCCTCTGCATATGAATGATCACTCAGGAACAAGAGATACCTCTTCCTTCCCTGTCCCCACGTTATCAAGGAATGCATCTGTTGAGATGAGTGGAAAATCCAATGCAGAAGGCCTGAGCATACTTTCTGGCCCATGGTTAGAAAAATGGACTCCAAATGAAATAGTCTGAGGTCCTTGTGGAGATAATTTACCCCCTGTAAGTCTGAAGACCCCACCAGGCCCTACTTTGCGGAGACTGGGGCTGAGCAAGATACAGAGCAGGCCCCAACATGCCAGGAATGCCCCATGGGCATCAGTTATCTATAGCCTTTGATGGCTTCAGTCTATATGTATTATTTATAAATAATGCAAATCTGTAAAATGACCCTCTGTGCCACATATGTGTCTAAATGTGTCTAAATCCAGGTAACCAATGAGCCTCCAAAAGGTTTACGTGCAAATATCAGACGAGCATTTACTGAAATGACACCTTCATTTTTTGAAGAAAATATACTCGGAAGAAAATGGAGACAAATAATATTTGGCATTTGTTTCTTCCACGCAATTATTCAGGTACAGTCAATTTTGCTTTTCAATAGAAACAAGAGAGTACATTATGTTAATAACAAGCAAAAAGTAGGAATCACATGAAGACTAACAGGTGGCATTGTGAAGTGCTGAGGCCCCGTTCCATGTCTGAACCCAAGCTGTTTTCACTCAGTGGCTGATCTCTATACTCCCCTCACTCAGCATCTCACAGTTGCACCTCCCAGCTCTACTCTGATCTGACTAAAGGAAACCATCACCTAGATAGATGCACTAGCTCACACCCAAAAGCACAAAATTGATCTCAGCTATGCCTCACTCACAAATCTGCTCCTCCTCCACACTCTCCTGATCAGTGGTCCCATCTCTCAATCACCTACAATCAAAATTTCAGAATTCTTTTTATTATTCCTTCTTTGCACACATATATCATGTCAGTCATCATTTTTCTTACAGTGGTTTCACCCTCACCTGTTCCTGTTTGAGTGCGCTCGCCACCCTTAACATCTTCCCTGTGATCAGAGCCCCAGGTCCTCTGAAAGATGACCTTCAATGCAGTACTACTTTCTCCGCCCATCTGCTCAAACCTCACTGCTGTGATCTGCTGTCCATTCCATGACCCTGCACTTAAATTCTGACTCTTCGACTACATATCTCTAAATGGTGTCTTGATTAGACTGCCTGGGTTTCAACTGTGTGTGGTCTACAGAGAAAGAATCTGTAAAGAAAAAACAAAGATTAAAGAGATAAATAAGTAAACAAGGTCCTAGGGGAGATCCGAGGGGCTGGGACTAGGGGGTCCAGGTGTGAGGTCCTTGTTGTACAAACAAAAACAGCCGAGATGGGGAGGTGGCGTAAGGCTTAAGGAAATTTTGAGGTCAAGAGGAGGAAATATGAGACCCCTGGTATAATCATCAGTTTAGAATTAAGAAATTAAGGTGGGATAGGGAGAAAACAAAGAAAGGGAAAGATTTCACCATGTGAAGTCATGAAATAAGGATTATGATTCTGTGTACCAGTTTAAAAAAAAAAAAAGATGTCCCTACAGAGAAGTCAGTGTGTAATCAGCATGTTATGACATGACTAAAAAGCCTAGGTGATAAGACTCCTGAGAACAGTCTGTCCACCTGATGGATGGACTCACTCTGTCCACCTAATGGATGATTAGTGTATTTTTTTCCTATTTTAATGGGAAAATATTTTATTTTACCATGAAGGACAAATGTCCTTTTGACAGATCTTTTACATTTCCAGTAATGTCAAATTTTCTTTTGGAAATTTTGGGAAGGAGCCAGAACTGGAGAAAGAGATGCCTTCCATGTTTGGTGAAAGCCAAACTGAAAGCCTAAATGAAGTTAAACTGCATGATCTTAACTAATTTTACAGAATGAAAATGCCCAACTGCAATAGAAACCTTTTATTTCTCAATATTTTACACAAATTTAATTTTATTAAATATTATGTTAAGACCATTTTCATTTTCCATTCTAGGAGAGAAAAAAGTTTGGCCCTCTTGGTTGGAATATCTGCTATGAATTTAATGACAGTGACAGGGAATGTGCTTTACTGAACCTCAACCTTTATTGTCAAGAAGGAAAGATTCCGTGGGATGCACTGATTTACATTACTGGTCAGTATGCCCCCATGACCAGGGCATGGCCCATATGAAGATGGTGTCCTTCCCCAGTGTTTGATGGTGGTGATG
This sequence comes from Crocuta crocuta, assembly GCF_008692635.1. Lineage (NCBI taxonomy): Eukaryota > Metazoa > Chordata > Mammalia > Carnivora > Hyaenidae > Crocuta > Crocuta crocuta. Next base: position 2,630,720 of record NW_027527934.1, read on the forward strand.
ATGATTTCTGACAGTCCCTTTGTGAAGAGAAGACCATGATAAGAATATCAGGAAAATATTTACACATAGAAAGTGGGCAGATGTTTTCCCAAATAATAGCAAAAACTTATCTCTCTCTTGATACACACCAAGTACTGTGTTAAGCACTTCCCAAGAATTAGTAGATGTAATCCTCACAACAACCCTATGAGGGAAGGACTGTTATATCCCTATTTTATTCATGAGGAAACTGAGGCATACAGTTTATAAATGGTGGAGCCAAGATAGATATCTGGGCAGTCTATTTTCCAGAGTCTGTGCTCTTAAATTCAAAAAATCTGAACATTGATTGACCCATTGATTCCAGTATACTTGTGAAAAAGGAAAATATATTTCAGGAATTACAGTTTTTAGCAGATATTAATTGTGGCCACATGGAACCTTAGTACCAAGCCTGAGTAATGAAGAAATGACTTGTCCTGGGAAGTGGGGGAAGAAGAGCACTCTGAAAAGGGGTAAAATAGGAATGGATGGTCTTCACTGGTGAGTAAGGGAAATGGGGAAGAATACAGAGGTATCTGGTGATCTAGAGCTGGGAAATGCAAATAAACCCTGGAAGTAGAGGGCAGTGAAACAGTAGTGAAAATGAATGAGGACCCATCCTCAGAGTGGACCAAAAGGGTGGTCTTGGAATTGGGGGCTACTGTACACTCTGGCCCGCAGCACACGAGCGCTCCCATGGAGCCAGCACTGCTTACAGCTGACCTTATATTGATGGCCAACTTACTTTCAACAAAGGCATCAGGGAGACTTAGAGGAAAGATAATTTGTTCAACAAATGATGCTGGGACTGTTAGATACCCATCTGCAAAAGGATGACTTTGGATCCTTATCTCATACGATACATAAAATTAATTCAAAATGAGTGGTGTAACAGATGTAATCAAAAAGCTCTTAGAAGAAAGCATAGAAGCAATGCAATTACTTATTAGATATGACACAAAAAAATACAAACAATAAATAATAAAAATTTAAAAAATAAATCCTCTTCATCAATATTTAATACCTTTATACTTCAACAAACACCCCCAACAAAGTGAAAAGGTAAGGGGCACCTGGGTGGCTCAGTCAGTTAAGCATTCAACTTTGGCTCAGGTCATGAGCTCACGGCTCATGAGTTCAAGCCCCACATTGGGCTCTGTGCTGATAGGTCAGAGCCTAGAGGCTGCTTCACATTCTATGTCTCCCTCTCTCTCTGCCCCTCCCTTGTGCATTCAATCTCTCTCTCTCTCTCTTTCTCTCTCAAAAATGAATAAACATTAAAAACAAAGTTAAAAAAAAAGAAAGTAAAAAGGCAAATCACATACTGAGGAGAACTATTTGCAAATCATATGTCTGATAAGGCACTTGTATACAAAGTATATAAAAGAACCCTCACAACTCAACAGTGAGAAGAAAAATGATCCAATTTTAAAATGGGCAAAAGATTTGAATAGACATTTCACCAAAGATTTCCAAATGCCCAATAAGCATGTGAAATGACAGTCATTAAGGAAATGAAAATTAAAGCCATAATGAAATACCACTTTACACCTACTAGGATGGCTACAATTTAAAAACAAACAAAACTAGCAAGTGTTGGTGAGGATATGGAGAAATTGGAACCCTCATATGTTGCTAGTGGCAATGTAAAATGGTGCCACTACTTTAGAAAAAATTTTTAAAAAAATTTTTAGTGTTTTTATTCATTTTAGGGAGAGAGAGAGAGACAGAGCATGAGCAGGGGAGGAGCAGAGAAAGAGGGAGATACAGAATCTGAAGCAGGCTCCAGGCTCTGAGCTGTCAGCACAGAGCCCGACGCAGGGCTGAAACCCATGAACCGTGAGACCATGACCTGAGCCGAAGTCAGACACTTAATCAACTGAGCCATTCAGATATCCCACTTTGGAAAAATTTTTAAATAGACTTACCATATGACCCAGAAATTTCACTCCTAGGTATACACCCATGAAAAAAATGAAAACACAGGTCCACACAAAACTTGTACACAAATGTTTATAACAGCATTATTTCATAATAGACAAAAAGTGGAAACAACCTGAACCTCTATCAAGTGGTGAATGGATAAACAATGTGGTATATCCATACAATGTAACACTGAGCCATAAAAAGGAATAAAATACTGAAACACACTGCAACACAGATAAACCTGACTCTTTGCTAAGGAAAAGAGGTCAGACACAAAATACCACATTGTATGATTCCATTTACATGAACTTTCCAGAAAAAAAAATCTATACAACAGAAAGTAGATTTGTGGTTGCATAGAACAGGGGTAAAAATGGGGAGTGATTCAAAAGAGGCACAAGATTTCTTTTGGGGGATGAAACAAATGTTCCAAAATTAGATTGTGCTGACAGCTGCACACAACATTGCAGGTTTATTAAAAATTACTAAATTATACATGTAAATTTTTATGTGGATTTTATGATTTTTAAATTATAGTTCTTTATTCAAGCTGTTTTTTAAAAACAGAAGCAAAAAGGCAATCCTTTATCCATAGGCTGGTATTTAGTGTGTCATTTATGCATTAATCCAGGAAATACTACCTAGTACTACTATGATAGATGCTAGAAATCTAAAGATGACATAGACCCTGGCTGCAAAAACTAACTCATGGCGTGGAGGGCAGAGATAATGAATAAACCGTATGTTAGGATAATTACCAAATCAGCAGAGTGTATGCACAATGCCATGGGAATTCAGAAGGAGCAACTAATACTACCTGGGGGAATCTGGGAAAGTTCCACCAGGAGATGATGGTTGAGCTAAGTGCTAAACAGTTAAACTCGGCTAAGTTAGGCTCACCAAGAGAGAAAAGGAAGGAGAGCACACTGAACAGAGAAAACAGTGATGTAAAAGCCCAACAGGCTGGGGCATGGCCTGACTATAGAAACTCTGAGTAATTCAGTTAGGCAGGTGCATAGTATGAAGAGGGGACATGCATGGAGAGGAGCTCTATCTTCAGCAAAGCTACAAAAGGTAAGCTGGGGCACATCCCAAAAGGCCTATCTATATGTGTCATTAGTAAACTTTGGTTCTACTTTGTAATCAGTGGTTGTCAATCATAGCCCTTTGGCTGTAAAGAGATGCAGTAAATTATAAAGCTATAATCAAAGTAAAATGAAGAACTGAACAAGAAGATACACCAGGAGAGAATAAACAGAAATGCTGAGGAGACTTTAAATATGGGAAGGTATTTGCAGGTAGGAGGAGGTCTTAAAATTTTAGAGTGTAAGGTATAGCAATGCCTAAGTCCAAGAGACAGATCTGAGCTCACAAGAGCAGGGACAAGGACAAAGCCAAACCTAAGGCCTATCCAGTTTGTATCGGGCCATCCCCCAGCCAGCCCATGGGGATAGAAGAGGAAGAGAAGGGGGAAACCACCACACTGGGATCTGCGATGAGACCCCCAGGAACTGATCTCAGGACCAGGACCGGAAGTGGACATCTATGGTGGACACATTCCCCCATTCCCACATTCCTCTTCTGGGAAGACCAAACCCAGAAAACTCTTCCTTAAAAGTGAGCCTAAAAAGTGAGGCATCTACTCTGAGTTAAAATAGTGGAGCTCCTTGTTTACACAGTCTGATCCAAGAGAAGGATAAAACTCAATCTGGATGGAGAAGCACAAAGTCTGATGGTTTGTAAGGAAAATATTTGTGCTACTTCTCAAGATGCAGATTTGTAGTTCGTGACTTAAAAAAAAAAATACTTTAGGGCAACTCTCAACACTAGTATAGAAGTCTTAGTTTTCCTGGCCACCCTCCTTTTCCAGGCCCCACCATGCAATTGGAGAAACTTGAGCTTACATTCCCATCCAGCCCCAAGGATCCAAGAGGAGCTTCAACTTAGGTCCAGACTAGATGAACTCACTACAAAGATGTAACCAAACTTTGTGTTCCAAGATTTCCTAGAAAGTGACTAAAGAATATACCCAGGAAAATACAGCAGCATCTCTTTCCTCCCTCTTAGAATTGCTAATTCAGAGATTTGGCTACTTGATCATCAGCTGTAGTACCTACTTCCTCTCCCTCTCCCTGAGAGACTAATCCAACAAGACAGTTACTTCAACAGGAGAGGAAAGATAAGTGTCCCTATAAGAGGTACAAGTAAAGACAGTGCTGTCTTAGAAATAAATCATTGAGATTCCAAAGACCGAAATAACTTCTTTCAACCAACCACCTCAGCTTGGAAGAGAATGAAAAAGATTCCTTCCTGACATAATGGAAGATATGGAGATGAGACCAGATGAACAGTTAGAGGATCCAGAAGCTGACAACATCAGTAAACTCCTTCCAGGAACACTATAGTGGTGAATAATGTAGCAATGGATCTGGAATTTTTCAAAGGAATTCTATCAACAATAGATATCATACCAATGCAGAATACAGGTCATTCCTACTCATAATTTGGGGATGACAGTGGAGCATGCTGAAAGTAGCTTCTCTGTGAAAAGAGAGATGGGATACCAATAAGTTTTCATTCCCCATAACATAATTTCTGTGAGGCACACTGTCCTTTCACCTTGGATCTATCTTTCCTTCCTAGCTTATAAAGTATGTATATAGTTTGAATGCCTTGTGGTAAGTATTTTGGTTCCATTTACTTCCTGGCTTCAAGAAGAAGCAGCACTGTTTTATGGAAAGTGTATATGTTTTAGAAATTATGATCAATGATTGGGTAAGACCCAAAATCAGTATTTTGCAGGGAAAAAAAGGAGGAATGAAGAAATGTAAATAGAGCACAGTAGCTTTGGTTTTGGTTATCTGGGGAAAGTAAAATCATTAGGCTGGGGTACATATACTAGGTATTTTTCTGCTTTTTAAAAATTAACTTTTATTCTCTTTGGAGAGAGTAGTGGAAGGAAACTCTGACGTGATCTTTTCACTTTCAGTTCCAAATAAATGTGTATATAAATAAACCTACTAGAATTTGGATATGCATGCCAATGATAAATAATACGTTTTAAAATGCAAACTCCTAGAGAGGCAAACCATGAGAGACTCTTGAATGCTGACAAAAACTGAGGACTGATGGATGTGGGGNGACACCTGGGATCAAAGATGCCTTCGGACTGTCTTAAAAAGGTTTTTTTCTCCTGAAACATTAGAAGAGGATTATAAATATTCTGAATCAGGTGAGTGACTTTCAATATTATGGAAAGGACCTTTCCAAGAAGTCATGGACAGCATCTCTCAGTTTTCCATCCAGGCGCTCTTGTGGGCCAGTCATCACAACCCAGTCCCCTCGCCCACCCACACCATCCCCATGCTTGACCACCTCCAAAACTGGCTTGGCAGTAAAAGCACAAAAATGTCACTTTGAATCATTTGAATTGAATTGTTCTAAAGTGGGCTCTATTTGGTCTAGATGTGTGTTCAAAGTTATATAAATTTGGAGCCTTTCATAAGGTATGACTTTCAGCAGCACATCCCTGGATTCCCAGTCTTGAAAGGTCCCTGAGGAGACACCCTGAAATGTTAGGACACTAATCACATGCTCAAGGCCTCAAGAAAAGGGAGAGGGACCGGGCACAGTAATGAAAGTTAGGAGGGTGGGGAAAAACAATCCCCTTTTCTATGGAAGGCAGTTGCTTATAGCCACCACCTGAACAGGCAGAGGAGGACCAAACTTGGTGGTACAAAGCTAGTCTATTTGAAATTATTTGCCTTCTGTGTTTTCAATAAACAGGCATCTATTTTGCACCCGTGGCTGATACCCTACAAGAGTTTAAAGACTACATTGAAAATTTGCCTTTAATGGATGACCCAGAAATATTTGGAATGCATGAAAATGCCAACCTAGTTTTCCAGGTATGTGGCTTTTAACCTAAAATACATTTTTGTATTTTCTATATAAACTTAAAACATCCATAATCATCTCACTAGTCCTGTAAATGATAATATCCTTAAATAAACAAAGTAAATGTTTCACCTCAATTTCAACATTCGATTCCAGTTTAGCCTGTTCCCTCTGGATCCTTCACAAAAACCTAAGATCATCATATATTCTTCCCTGTTACTGGCCACCTCCCTCATCTCCTGGCCTTCTACCTACTCCATAGTCTACCTGCTAGTCCACCTTAACATGGCACTTTAGATGATAATCCAGACAGTGCTTTCTCCTTCATCCTTCTCCCCCTACACTGGTCAAATCTGGATATTACACAAAAGTTTATGGATCCACAGATGATTAAGTTATAAAAGTACAGTAACAAAATCCAAGGCCAAAAAAACAGTGTTCTTTAAAAGCACGGTTTATCAAGGTCACAGTACCAGATCACAACAGTAGGCCCAAAGAGCAAACTGGATCATTTCACTCCTCTAAGACCTTCTGATGCCCCACCATTACCCCAGGGGTAGTCCACGTTCCTGAGCATGGCACTCGAGGCTCCCCCATGACCTATGTACTACATACTTTTCCAGTTTATTCACCTTTCATGGTCAGGCATCTGTGGCTGAACCAAAGCCATGAAAGAATGTATGTCCCGTACGGCCCTGAAATACTCTACTTACTACTACTACTAGGTTGGGGACTAGGTTTGGCTTGCAAGGCTGAAGGGAATCCTCTTTCTTTTCAACTTAAATTTTGCCCATACAAGTGTTAGAAGGCGAGGTCTACCTGGATATCAAGGAATCTACATGAAACAACAATGGAACTTCAGAAAAAACTCCAGGAAGTCAGTGCTCTGACACCTTATGTCATGATTCTCTACCATTAAAATTGCTTTGCTGTTCAGCAAAGAGTTACAATAATATCTTGTTTTTCATTATTTTACTTTCAGGAAGAAAAAGAAGTGGCCAAACCAAGTGTTAATATTCGCTCGTATCTGACTGTTTACTCTGGAGTGGGTTGGGCCTGGGGCAAGGAGTGAAAGAAGGGAAAGGGGAGTGTGGATATAGGAAGATTTGCTGCGTCCTATGAAAAGTATAGCACTGTTGGTAGAGGTAACACTCTTGGCAATGTGCACCTAGGAGTATAGTTTTGTGTTTTCCAGTGGTTCAGAATGACTGAGAATGAGACAGCAAGCATGTAGTGAACACCGCGGTATGTTTTTCTGTCTAGCCTCCCTTTCTCCTTCTGATATTGTATGCCCTATTCCCATCTCTTTACTTTGGGACAACAGCCCCTTCCTCATGCCAAGAAATTCTGGTAAGACCCCTTACCTTCAGAAGTGGACATATGACTCAGGTCTGGCCAAAGGCAGCATCCATCACCTAGTCACTCAAATTGGTGCAAGGAGCAGGTACATGGACCATGTTGGGTGAACAGGAGTTCTTCCCTAAGACACCAGATGTTTTACCTAATACCATATATAAAAATTAAGGGATACAAGATGTTAAGTGTAAGACCTAAAACAATAAAACTTTAGAAGAAAACAAAGGACAGAAGCTTCAGGACTTGAATTTGGCAATGATTTCTTGAATATGACACTAAAAGCACAGATAAACAAAAGTAAGAACAGAAAAATTGGGTTTCATGAAAATTTTATATTTTGAGTCAAAAAGACACTATCAAAAAAAAGAGTAAAAAGGCAACCCACAGAATAGGAGAAAATATTTGCAAATCATATACCTAATATCCAGAATATTTAGAGAACTCCTTAAAACTCAACAGCAACAACAAAAAACAAACAACCTGATTCAAAAATGGGCAAAGGACTTAATAGACATTTCTCCAAAAAAGATACACAAATAGCCAATAAGCACATGATCTCGCAAACCATGAGATCATGACCTGAGCTGAAATCAGGAGTCAGCCACTTAACCAACTGAGCCACCCAGGCTCCCCATACTTTTCCTAATTGAAAAAAATGTTATTTAAATAAAAGTATGTTCCAGAACAGCATCCTCATTATTCTTCTTCATTTTTATAAACTTTTAAATGATTAGCTAAAAAAAATTTATTCATTTTTTTATTGGAGCTAAATATGTATAACATAAAATTCACCATTTTAACCATTTTTAAGTATACAGTTCGGTGGCAGTAAGTACATTCACATTCTTGTTCAACCAAAAATGTTTAAAGATAACACTGACTGCTGTGTACAACTGACCCTGAAATATAAACTGCGTGGTCCATTTATACACAGATTGTTTTCAATACAGTACAGTACTATAAATGTTTTCTCTCGTGATTTTCTTAATAACATTTTCTTTTCTTTAGCTTACTTTAAGAATACAGTACATAATACATATAACATAAATATTTTAACTGTTTATGTTGGTAAGGCTTCCAGTCAACAGTAGGCTATTAGTAGTTAACGTTTTTGAAGAATCAAGTTATATGTGGATTTTCAACTGTGTGGCCAGGAGGGGCAATGCCCCTGACCCCCCACACTGTTCAAGGGTCATCTGTACTGTGCATATCCAATGAGTACATTTTACCAATTCTATCTTCAACATAAAATTTTCCTTTTTTTGACAGTTGCCATTATTTCTGTTAAGTAAACTGTGCCGCAAGTTCTTTTTTGAGAATTCGAGTCTTCACTGCTCTGTCTCTTCCCACCATTACAGTACAAAGAGACCAACACTTTAATCAACACCATACTTGAGGTTCAGCCAAGGTCATCTTCTGGTGGAGAGGGGAAAAGCAATGATGAAATTGTCCAAGAACTTGTTGCTTCAGTCCAGACCAGAGTTCCAGGTAATAAATACTCCCTGGCTTCTGTATATCAAAGGACTTTTAGAAACAAACCCAGAAAGCAGAGTGATGAGCAGGTATCCAAATCCGCTTTATTACTAGACTTTTCTTTACGTAGAGAGCGCTTCTGACGTCGAGCCCTCCATTTATAGAGTGGAAGCCTTGAGCACCTCAACAACCCAGCTGCCAAAGGCATGAAGAGCGAGTAGGTTTCTGGCCGCATGTAACCTGACCTAGAGTCTTCCTGGGCTTCCTCATGTCTCTAGGCCTGCACCGCCCACGGCAGTAGCCACCAGCCACGTGTGGCTACTTAAACTTCAATAAGTAAAATTTAAAATTCACTTCCTCTGTTGCACTAGCCACATTTTGAGTGCAACTATACTGGACAACGCAGATAAAAAACATTTCCATTATTGTAAAATGTTCCATTAGACAGCCCTGCTCTAGAATCTATTTCATTTTTTTCTCCATTTCAAGAGAAATGGCTAAATTAATATCACCCTGTTTTCTGGTGAGTTACGTTATCTTCCGGAATGATCACAGAGATCTACTTTCACACTTTTCTTACAGTGACTGTAGATTTACATTTCTTAAGTCTATTATAAAAGTAAACCGCATTTCTCCCTACTCACAACACTTTGGACACCAAATGTGTGGCCTCTTCCCTTACATTAAGCAACTCTCCAACTCTCTGGACACCAACAGGGTATCCTACAATCCAGTTATGACACTAACCAGAGTTAGCGCAGACCCCACAGGTTAAGGGCTCAATCCCACAAGACCACCCTCCGCTTCAGATACCAATCTCAAGTCCCAAGTTGTGACCTATACTTCTGACCTACTGGCTCGAAATCAGGTATTCCCACAAATCCCTTCTTAGGTTTATAATTTGCTATAAAAGCTCAGGGAAACACACTTACCAGTTTGCTATAAAGGATATAATACAGGGTGCAGATAAACAACCCCGTGAAGAGGTACATTAGGGCTAGGTCCCCAGAAGAGTCCCAAGTGCAGGAACTTCTGTCCCCATGGATTCAGGATGAGCCACGCTCCTAGCACACAAATGCTCTCTAAACCCCTTCAGTTAGGGTTTTTATGGAGGCTTCATTACTACGCATGATTGATGACATCATTAGCCATTAGTGATGAACTCACCTCCAGCCCCTCTCTCCTCCCAAGAAGTCAGAGGGAAAAGCTGAAAGTTCCAACCTTTTAATCACATGGATGCTTTCCCTGACAAGGAGCCCCCCAACCTTAAGGGCTTTTCAAAGTCACCTCATTAATATAGTCTCAGTTTTATGTCATGAACAATGAAAGATGCTCCTTTCATCCTTAGCACTCAGGAGCTTTTTCAGGAGCCAGGGTCAAAGCCAAATATTATTTAAAAAGGATACTCCTATTACTCTTATTACTTAGGAAATTACAAGGGTTTGGAGATTCCAGGCAGGAAGACCAGTGGCAAAGACAAAAATATGTATTTTTATAGCATCACAGTCCCACAGACTGATTCTTACCAATCCTCCAAACACCCCCCAGAAGAAAAAAGCCTGTGCAACCTCAGAAGCCAGTCATCTCCTCCCAAAACAGGCCCTTAAAAGAATGCCTCCTGAGTAGAGGATTCTGTTAATGTTGAAGCAAACCGAGTCAGTTTTTTAGGAAGTAATTTTTAACAAATGTAAGACAGAGGACTGGGTGGAAACCGGATGCAGAGACAGATGGATGGCTGGAAGACCATGTACTTGGTTCACAGAGTTCCACTGACACCAGGAGACTTTTCTCTCCAAGATTAATAAAACTTATACTTGCACTGAAATAAGCAATGCCATCTTCTGAGGCTGAACAGGGATGTGACTAGTTCAATAAGAGAAGTAAGGGTTTGGAATAGCCCCTGAGTGGCTGGTAGGAGACTGGGACATGGGATGACTCAAGACTGGACTAACCCACAGGGCTGTGTCACTTTGGTATAGCAGTGAAAGTGCAAGTTCAGAAGGTATATATACTTCAGAGCCACTCACTAACATTATTCAGATATGCAGGGAAAATGCTGGCCCTTCATTTTTTTATAGCTTATATGAGCCTCTACTTGCTAGATTATAGAGAAAAGGAAGAGCAAAATTTTCAATTCAGCTTGAACCATGGGCCTAATAACTGAGTCATTCCCTTTGAATTATGCTCAGTAACAAGATAAATACTAGTTTGCCTCATCCCTCCTTCTCCCCCTCCAACCCCCTTCTCTCTGAGATGCAATGCGGTGTGCAAGAAGGAGGCTTACATACCTGCATGGCAGAGAAAACTTAGGGTCCCTGCACCTCTGGTCTCAGGGATGGCCCTCGCCCATGAGGCAGCTGCTTGTCCTGTGGGCTGTTGGTGTGGCCTGCCTCCCATTCAGCCTAGGCCCTGGTGCAGAAGTTGGCTTTTTAAAAGTTAAGATAAGTGCATTACAATAGCAATGTTATGAGGACAGAAATCAATGATAATGGGTCTGAGGAATCAGCATGTGTGTGTTTCAGAAACACTAGACATGGAGAGTGCATCTGAGAGCCTTTTCATCAAGGATTCCCACGGACGCCTTAACTCTCTGACTACTGTCCTCGGACAAGAAGTGGACCGCTTTAACCAGCTACTGAAGTTAATACATGTATGAGCACTGGCATCAACATTGCCTTTGGGTACCAAAGCTTTGTAGAGAAATGTATCATATGAATTTTCCATTCCCATTCAACATTTCCCTTTGGATATGCTAATAACTCCTCAAATGCAACTTGTTTAAAATTGAACTTAACCCTCCTCCAAATAGTCTGTTCCCTTTCACTAATAATGCCTCATCAGTATGTGACATTATGGACCCCCAGTCTCATCATCCTAACTCATGCCCTTAGAATTAGCAGACTCTAGACCTTTCATCAAGGACCTAAGCACTGAATTCAGAGAGATTCAGAGCTTGGTCTGGATGTCTAGTTTGCATGTAGTAACAGTCTTTATGAAGACTCTGAAAACAGTTTCTGCAAGTGTGAGCCACAAAATGCCTGAGTTAGAATCTGCTGTGCTGTGTGTAGATCCCCAATTCCACTCCAGACCGCCTGCGTTCAAATCCCTTGAGAAATTCCTGGGATTATGAATTTTAAATAAACTCCTGCAGATGATTTCACTGCAACTAAAATTTGAGAACAACTATTTGGGCCTTGGCCTTATGCTCAGGAATTCTTTCTGGGTGACCTTGCATGTATAATGATGACTGAAGGCCTCCCTGGTTTCTCTGTGCATAACTCTGATAAGGGAAACACACAAACTATTAGAGACCAAATATTGAGCATTAACTGGAATAGTTTTGCAGCCAAGCAAGGACCAAATACCTAGCACAAAGTCAAGGCTCAGTGAGGAGATTGGGGAGGACAACTGGGACAAATCTTTTAAAGCCAAACAGTCTCCTCATTAGAAAAGCAGTCTCCCAGTGTTGCGCATTGGCTAGCAATACTTAGGCTTGTGGGTTAGGCGGGCCCTGGGTCAGCTGAATGTGCGAGGTGCCCACCTCGGGACTATGGTATCTAGTCAGCTATATACCAGTGTCAGCAGGCCAGGTAGCTAGGTCAGGGGTTAGCACCTCCTGTACAGAATGAGCCAGGACAGAGATGAGGCTGCTGTGAAGCCCTCCAAATACAATGGCCAAAACAAGATAAGAATTCACTTCCCTCTCTGCTAATAGCCCAGAGGATGTTCTAAAGGGCAGGTAGTTAATCTTGCTTTGTGAGCTCTCTAGGGATCCCAGCTGGAGGGCTGGCTCTTTCAGCCTCAACAGGGAGCTTGTACCTCTGGGCCCAAGGTGGCTGCTCCTATAGTTCCCTTTTGCCAGCCAGTGGGACAGGGGAAAGAGAGGGCTGAGAGAAAGCAGGCTCCTCATAAAAATGTGACCCAGAAGTTGCATACATCATTTTTTCTTGTACCCCTTTAGCCAAAATTTGGTCACATGGCCATACCCCAGGTGCAAGTGCGGCTGGGAAATACAGTCTCTATATGGGATTGCTAAATCCCATTTGTGCCCAGCTAAAACTAAGAAGTACTATTGTTCAGAGACAGACATGAACCCTGCTCATGTCTTGCCTTTTCCACATCATGACCTTCCACTTACTTGATGATAAACAAATCCTACTGTCACTTCCTCCAAAAAGTCTTCCTGACACACCAGCCTATCCTTCCCCCATCAGATAACTTAGGTGCCCTCCTCAGGGCTCCATCATTTCAGGTGTCTGTGTCTATCACTATACTCACCAAATTACCTTGTAATTACCCCCTCAATGGGGATGGCTCCCCCGTTAGACAACGAACTTCTTAAATAGAAGGAAACTAGTTATATTAGTCATCTTTGTTCCCCTAGTCCCTGACACATACTAAATCTTCAAGAATCTTTGAATGTACGAGTGAAAGAGTGTGGCTCTCAGGTGTCCTTGTGGTCACTACTTCTGGTCAAATGTTACTGTGTGCCAATAATGAAGGACCCCACCTACAGGAAGGAGAAGAGGGAAGAGTCCTAGAAGAAGCAGCCTGCAAGGCAAGCAGGAATCACAGATCTGAGGGAGGGGTGGTGCCCCCCTCCATCCTGACCTCTGCCCAGCCTAATCCCTCCCTCTCTGGAACCTTCTGTAAGTCCTCTCTGTGAGTCTTCTGCCACCTTTTTCCATTTTCGGTGTCTCAGGTAGAATACTGTTTCAGCCCTGGCTGAGGGCCTCCTTGCTCTACAAGGCTACAAATCGTTCCTCAGATCATATGGGCAAATCAGATTAAAACCTTCTTACCACTGCATCTCATGAACAGAGATGGGGAGGTGGGGAATAACTCTATGAAGGAATGAAGGCTGACATATTGCCCATCTCTAGAACTATGTGCATATGGTCCTGGCCCTTGTTTTGTTTTTGAATCAACATAAATTTGGCCTCTAACATTTTTCTATAATATTTTCCCAGTATACAGCACTGGTTTACACAAAACCGGAACCCATCCAGACCGTACCGATCTATATGCCCCGCCTTCATCTTTAGCCAAGTAACAAATATTACCCTGTACTTCCCAGGGCTCCTGGTAGCCCAGCATCTCCTGGGACTACTGCCTGCCTCTGTCTTTTGTTGTGGGGAGCAGAGGGTAAGGGGCATGTCTTAAGGAAGTGTTTCCAGAACAAGGAAACTCCGGTACTAGCTAAAAGACTGGTCTCATCTAAGAATCTCCCATCTCTGCTGCAACTTCAGAGGCCATGGGCAGCCCCTGGGCAGAAACAGCCAGTGATATGAGGCAGTTCCCACTACCACCCCCATCATTCCCAAATAACTCTCAGGCCCATTTTTCCCTCAGCCTGGAGGAGAGCTACTCAATGGTATTTCCTGAAACCCCTTCTCTAGGCTTCAGGGGATATTTCTCCCCCTTCCCTCTTTCCACTTAATTGGATTCTGCTATTTACAGTCTGAACCATCCCCAACCCCCAGGTCTTACACCCCTATGGTCACATGTTGTAGAAATGGATGAAAGATTGAAGAGTCTGGCCCAACAGACAGTGGGCAGAAAGGATGGAGCCCAGCAAGCGGGACCTTCAGCCCAAGGCAATACCTGCTGCCACAAATGAGTGGCACTCTCACTAGACAATTATATCTGTGGGGGCGACTGCGTGGCTCAGTCAGTTAGGCATCCAACTTCTGCTCAGGTCATGATCTCACAGTACATGAGGTGGAGCCCCACATCGGGCTCTGTGCTGACAGCTCAGAGCCTGGAGCCTGCTTTGGATTCTTTGTCTCCATCTCTCTCTGCCCCTCCCCTGCTCATGCTCTGTCTCTCTCAAAAATAAACATAAAAGAAAATTATATCTGAGACAGGCACCTTCCCATTATTGTGCTTTCAGACATCTATGGAGACACTCAGCAAAGCTATTGCTGGCCTTGTGGTAATGTCTGAGGAAATGGAGAAGGTGTACAACAGTTTCCTCAACAACCAAGTTCCCTCTCTGTGGTCCACCACAGCCTACCCGTCCCTGAAGCCACTAGGATCATGGGTCAAAGACCTTATCCTGAGGACTGCGTTTGTGGATGTAAGAAAATTCACTTCTTTGGGTTTGATGAACACAGTAGGCCTTAAGGTCCTTAGGAAGCCCTAGCTAACTGAAATATTAACAAATCTTGAGGGATCACCTGAGCCCTAAGAAATAGAAACTTCCAGAATGGCATCAATTTGAAAGTCATGCTCATTATAAGGTAAGGGCCCTTGGCCCTTATGCCCGTATCCCGCTTTAATTCCAGTCCAACTTTGGAGTTTCAGATCTTGTTCGTGGGATCCCACTGTGAGGTACAGAACCAATGTGACATGGGTCCGGACTGCTAGGTGTGGCCTTGCTGTGGTCTTCCCTCTTCCACACCCCCTACAGTAACCAGGTTCTAGATTTATGGTCAGGCTATTGGGCGAGGAAGGGGGACAGACAGGCAGGAGAATGAGGCTGGTGGCTAAGATTCTGTCTCCTGAGAGGCCCTCCGAAGTATGATTTTGACTTAAATGACAAACTCCACTTCAGAAGAACAATACATTATGGTGTGACATTTCTCCTTTAGTTGTGGCTCAAAAGAGGGCAGCCTAAGTCCTTCTGGATCTCCGGTTTCTTCTTTCCTCAAGGATTTCTAACAGGTAAGAACCAGTGCTTTCCCGAGAAAAGTCCCACCAAAGATCATGATTTGTTACGTGCTGGGTTTCTAAGAACTAGGGGATTACTAGTTATAGGGCAGTTCACCAAGGCCCTGCTCGTTCTCACTTGCTGGGAAAAGGCTGGCAGGAATCACAGACGCTCCCCAACAATCTAACCCCTGCCCCTCTCGGGCTGTGCAAGTTCAAGCACCACTGGTGCCGTGAACACCCACGGCACGCCCCGGTTCCCCACGTGACCCATGCTGGACGGCGCCGCCTACTCTCCACCTGCCCCAGCCCCACCTCAGAGCAGCTTCCTTCCCTCTAAAAACATTCCTGTCAACCTTCCATCGGCCCTCAAGGACTCCAGCTGGAGGACCCAGCCCTAATCTGTCTCATTCTGAATCCTTCAGATCTCCTTCACTGGCTTATCCCCCTCACTGGCAGAGCTGTGCACTTGAACCGTGGCCTTCTTCCCTCTCTTCCCAGCTGTGCCATGGCCCCACCCCACCCAACATTACCACAGGCTTCCTGCCTGATGAGCTAATTCAGAATGAGGTGTTAATGGTTGGGACTTCTCAATGGAGAGGAAGCTCTCAGAATGCTAGTGTGGCCTGGCTGAGGCAAGCAGAGGCCACGTTTGAGAAGTGGCAATGTTATTTGGAGAACCCAGCTTTCTGGTTTTCATTTTCATAGGAACGCTTCAAAATCATGCTCGGAAATACAATTTGCCTATAGATGAGCTGAGTTTCAAGTACAACATGATTCCTATCTATCGGGATCAAGCCACAGTCATAGAAGCTGCCAAGACAGTGCAATTTGGACAAGAATTGCCCATGGACTTGGAGGTACTGTTCCCTGACTAGTTACAGCAAAGCAGCTCTGTCTCACTGCCATTCAATATCTCAGCCAACCTCCCCTACCTACTCCCCCACTGCCCCCCACATCCAGGAGCATGAGAGGCAGGACAAGGCTCTCACCCCTCGGACAAACTCCCCAATCTGCACTGACTCGACAGGAACTGCCTAAAGAGATGTTTTTTAAAGTAAAACTGTTTATTTCTTTAGATACCTACAGCAACTCTTTCTTATGGAGAAAGAGGTTAAATATAAGGGCTTTAACAAGATGTTAAAAATGAGGTTTCAGAATCAGGCAGGCCTGAGTTTAAATTCTGACTTTCCCCCTTTGCAGCTGCGTGTGCTAGAATGATGACTAACACGTCTGCATCTCAGTGTTTCATCTGTAAAGTGGGCCAATGCCACCAAACTCAGAGCTGCAATGCAGTGTAAATGAACCAGCACATAATGCTCCCACAATAAACAACTATTATTATAGGCTGGACTTATTTGCCATTCACTCAATTGCCTCCTAGAGGAACTGATATACTAACTTCATACATTATATAACCATAAATACATGGCGTAACTAATAAGGATGCACTAAGGAAGCAGTTTAAACTCTTTGCTTACATAGTTTCCTTCTTCTAGAGCAGAAGTTCTCCAAATGTGGTTCCAAAACCAGGAGCATTGGCATCACCTGGGAACTTACTAGAAATGAAAATTCCAAGGACCTGTTCCAGATCTACTGAATCAGAAACTCCAGGCTGAGACCCAAAAATCTGTACTGTAACAAGTCCTACATGGGGTTCTTAGCCCACTAAATTTTGAGAACCACTGCTCTAGAATATCAGTGATTCTCAACCTTAACTGCAGGTCAGAATCACCAGTGGAGCTTTAAAAAAAAAAAAAAAACAATGCCCATGGGGCACCTGGGAGGCTCAGTCTGACTCAAGAGTGTCTGACTCTTTTGATTTTGGCTCAGGTCATGATCCCAGGGTCATGGCATTGAGCTCCGTACTGAGCTCTGTGCTGGGTGTGGAGCCGGCTGGGGATGCTCTCCCTCTCCCTCTCTCGGTCCCTCCCCCCCTCATAAAGTTTTTTAAAAATCCAATGCCCAGACTACATCCCACTTACATCAGAATCTCCCCCAATATCATTAGGCATCATTACTTTCCAAAGTTCCCTGGTGACTCCAGTGTCCCGCCAGGGATGAGAACGATAGCTGCCAATCTGAGCCGCCCAGCTTCCGTGTGCTGAGGTGCAAAGGGGCATGCAGCGCTGCCTCAGCATGCCTGTCCACACGGGGGGGGGCTCAGAAACGTAACTTTCTAGGCTGCCACAAAATCAAAGATCTGCTCCAGACTGCTTTTCCCAAGACAGTGTTCACTCACAAATCAGTGTAGTCGTGGTGAATGGCTTTACTGAATATTCCTTAGAGTATCCTGGCATTAGTTAGTAGAAATTGCTCCTGCGTATTTCCATCAGTATCCACTCCACTCAGACCTGACTGATCTCTTTCCTCTCACTAGCAAAAACTTACAAAGACCAAGTTGATCCCACATTCACGGCTTACTTTGTGAAGTACTATAATATCCCATGCCTCTTAATTGCCTCTGTCTTAGAATAACAATAAAAAAGCTCCCATTTTTAAGGACATTTGTTTAACATGAAAATACTTTTGGGGAGGGGCGCCTGGGTGGCTCGGTCAGTTAGGCTCAGGTCATGATGTCACGGTTCATGGGTTTGAGCCCCACTTCGGGCTCTGTACTGACAGCTAGCTCAGCCTGGAGCCTGTCTCTGGATTCTATGTTTCCCTCTCTCTCTGACCCTGCCCTGTTCATGCTGTCTCTATCTATCTCTCAGAAATAAATAAATAAATTTTTTTTAAAAAAAATTTTAATAAAATAAAATAAAAATAAAATACTTTTGGGGGGGCAGGGCAGCTCAGTCAATTNTGGTTGGTGAGTTTGAGCCCCTCGACGGGCTCTGTGCTAACAGCTCGAAGCCTAAAGCCTGCTTCAGATTCTGTGTCTCCCTCTCTCTGTCCCTCCCCCCTTGCACTCTGTCTCTGTCTTTCTCTCTCAAAAATAAACATAGAAAAAAAATTTTTTAATCTTTTTTAAAATACTTCTTTTTAAGTTTACTTATTTTGAGAACAAGCAGGGGAGGGGCAGAGAGAGAATCCCAAGCAGGCTCCACACTGTCAGCACAGAGCCCAATGTGGGGCTCAGTCTCACCATGAGATCATGACCTGAGCCAAAATCAAGAGTCAGCAGCCTGACTGGGCCACCCAGGCACCCCACAAAATACTTTTTAAAGTAAAGAGAAAATAAATTTAGAGTTGCACTCCTCATTATTTAGAGACCCTTCTTATCCAGGAGGGTGTCCTGGGCCCATCTCTGGAATAATTGAGGCTGCAGGAAAGCAGAACACCCCCCCACACACATAAAAGCCCCCACCAAAGCCTTCCAGGATGCTGGCCCTGCTATGTACCTGCCACATTTCTTATCTGCCACATAAGGCTGACTCTGACAGACAGAAGTTTACATTGACCACGAGGGCCCCTGTCCCTCCACCTTGCCCCAATCCGTACCACATCTCCGCTCGGGTCACGTGCACTGCGCCCTGACAATGCCTCAGCATTCCTTCTGCCTTCTGTGGAGACATCAGACTGTATAGTTGGCCCACCTCCTGGTATTCCCAGCAAACATCTGCGAGAGACTGTGCTCAGACAGCTTTAGTTCTTTTACAAACAAGCAGGGCCACTGTCAGCCCATTTGCCACCTTTGTCCAGTTTAGGAAAAGACACTGCCTCTGGCTGGGTGCCCACAGGGCCCCCACACACGGCCTGGCAAGGGGACAGCAGGTTGGTTTCCAGCCTCCACTAAGGCGAACCTGCACAAATGTGCACCGCAGCCCCCAGCAGAGT
>NW_027527934.1:2649878-2702317 GCF_008692635.1 Crocuta crocuta
AGACAAGGCTTGGAACACAGGAACGTAAAGACCAGCCAGAAAGAGCTTGCCATCCTTTCAATCTCTATAAAAATATACTACCTATGTTCATACAGCATGGCCATCTGCCTGCAGGTACACGGCACCAATTCACCAAAAGAAAATGGCTCCACAAGTGGCCAAATTCACTGTCTGAGAAAGGCGGACACGGAAGCCCACACCTGGCAGAACTTGTACACCAGTGGTGGCCTCCAATCACGGGACACCAAGTGCCAAGGTTCTTCTCTGTCTCTCTCCTGCTTCAATAGAAACATTAAAAATTTAGCATAATTTCTAAAAACAAAAAAGGAACCTTTCATAGTCTGTAACAGTCCATACTCTGCAGGTATTAAGACATATATGTAATCTGTCTTTAGGAGGGCACCCAGATCCTTGAAAGCCCTTGCTAAAAAGAACATGATAATCACAGCCCTCCTATCCCGTCTGCGTCCCATGAGAAGGAGCAAGTCATAACACCGTATCAGAGAGTCTGAAGCCATAAATGGTATCCCCTGTTAGAGAACCTGGTGGGGTGTGGAAAGTTTGAGATTTGGTGTCAAACAGAGAAGCAAGTTATTTTACCTTTCTGAGCCTCAGTATTCTCCTCACTAAAATGTAATAACAGCTGGGCACCTGGGTGGCTCAGTCAGTTTAAGGGTCCAACTTCAGCTCAGGTCATAATCTCATGGTTCATGAGTTCAAGCCCCGCACGGGGCTCTGTGCTGACAGCTCAGAGCCTGGAACCTGCTTCGGATTCTGTGTCTCCCTCTCTCTCTGCCCCTCCCCCACTCATGCTCAGCCCCTCTCNGAAATGGCCCACAACAGCTAACCCCCTCCTCCTCTTCTCACCTTTAAACTTCTGGTTACCTTCCAGTTGCCCTCTCCCGAGGATGGCGTTCTTGTTCATGGAATGTTCATGGATGCTTCTCGATGGGACAATGTGGAGATGGTGATAGAAGATGCACTGCCCGGACAGATGAATCCAATGCTGCCTGTGGTGCATTTTGAACCTCAACAGAATTATGTGCCAAACCCAACACTTTACCATTCCCCACTTTATAAAACAGGNCCTTTTAACACCAAGTATGGACTGACATTATTAAACGAATGTTTTCTACTAATCTAATAAGAAAATAGAGCTTATTAAGCAGTGACTTCTAATTTCAAAATGATGGACTGAGTAGACACGAAAATTTCTCACCAAAGCCACTGAGACTCATCATAGAAAACAGATTTAAAACAAAATGCCATGTTGCAAAAAGGGAAATCTGAGTGGGCCTGAAACTAGGATGCAGCCCTGACAAAAGGAACCAGGTAGAAAGAAAGCGGCATCAACAGGTAAAGCTGAAGAACTGAACGTGCACAGCTAGAGTGAGCAAAGAATGAGCTGAGGAAACCCCTCCAAATCTAGACTGATTGACTGATTGATTGATTGATTTTTGAAAGAGACAGAGAGCGTGTGCACACATATGAGTTGGGCAGAAGGGCAGAGGAACAGAGAGAGAGAGAGAGAGAATCTTAAGCAGGGTAAGCAGGCTCCACGCTCAGCACAGAGCCCGATGTGGGGCTTGATCCCACAACGCTGACATCATGACCTGAGTGGAAACCAGAAGTTGGATGCTCAACCAACTAAGCCAGCCACCCAGGCACCCCTCAGCACCAAGCTTTAAAATTATTATTAACCCTAATATAATAAAGGCTCTAAGTAATAATTATCAACATCTGCTAACACGCCAAAAAAGATAATCAGACATAAAGTGCTTCCTGATATAAGTACACACCACCTATTCAAGTATTCTTGCCTGAAAAACTCAAACCTGAATATGATCACATCTCTAGATCTAACCACCCCCTTTACAGGAATAGAGAGACATATTTAAGATCACCACAGGGATGCTGTCAGCAAAGTCCAGACTCTGGGAAACTTTATGGGACAAATAGCCTAGTTATTTCAATAATTACCAGGGGGTGGCAAAAGGAACAGAGGGGTAACCTACCAACCGAAAGAGATTTAAGAGACACATCAGTATTGCAAGGCATGGATCTTATTTGAATCCTGAATCAAACTAATGCAACACACACACACACACGTATGCACACATACACACGTGCATACACACATACACACATGCATATATGTATGTATGTATACGTGTGTGTGTTCATATATGCATGTGTGCGTGTGTGTGTGTGTTGCATTTGTACTAGAAAATGTCACTCAAGTCCCTGCCAAGGCATCGTGGCAGGGCAGGGCATATGAAAGGTAAGGAAAGGGGAGATATAGGCATTCTCTGCTGGGGACACCATCACCTTTTCCCAGCTTCTACACAGATGGGGTCTGCTGTGAACGCAATGTCATCTTGAAAGCAGAACTCTCTTCTTATCACACTGGTCCTGGCCCCTCACACAGGCCCACAGTAAAAAAAAAAAAGAAAAAAAGAAAAAAAAAGTGACCTCTTACTTTAGATGTCCCAGAGCTGAAAACAAAATATCTGCTATTGCACTTAGTCATCTCAGGAGCCATGGTGCCTAACTTTAGGGTGGAACAGTGTAATGGATGGATGGACGGACAGATGGACAAATGAATGAATGTTCAACCTACCAACTGCATCCTGCGTCCCACTAAAAGCCCAGGGCTGAATCTATTCCAATGTTCCCTCAGTCAGACTGCAGAGAATTTGAAACATACTTCACAAGGTTATGCAAAGTCAAAGTTGGACAGGTCCTAAAGGATCATTTGTTCTATCATCTTCATTTTATAGAGTATAAAACTGAAATATGTAGAGGACTATTTACCCATTATCTATAGAGGCTGAGTCAGGTCTGAAACCAGAGTCTTGACTCCCAGTACAGTGCTCTTTGCATCAAAGGGTTATTCTTTAAGTAATAAGCCTTTGTCTTTGTGTCCTTACCTAGGTCATTCCACCAACTTTGTGGTAACTGTGCTCTTACCCTCCAACCGGTCCAAAGATTACTGGATTGCCAAGGGATCAGCTTTGCTCTGCCAGCTAAATGAGTGAAAAGTCGCCACCTCTTGCTAAAAAAGAACGAGGCCAGAGATCTTTCCCGATGGGGGACAAAGGTCTGTGTAACATATGTGAGCAAAACAGCTTTACTTCTGATCTGACTTAAGGCTGGTTAATGTGGCTTTTCTTTTCTAACCTAAAATAAAGTGTCTGAGTGTTTCACTGTGTTGGAAATTCGAGCTCTGATGTGAACGCAGTGGGTTCAGCACTCACCTCTTAAACCTGCTCCCCCTCCCCCATGCCAGAGCCAGGCAGCTTCCCATCAGTAACTTGGAGGGAGTGAGGAGAGGGCCTGGGCAGAGTCAGAACTCACCACTTCCTCACCCAGATGGACTTCCTTCCTCTTCACACTGCTATAAAAGGCCCCTTGTACATTTCTGTCACATGGCCCCAGATGCTTCTGTTCCTAGACCAGATTTAAGGCTCAGATCCCAACACATGGGAAGCAGATGAGCAAGTGAGCTGGACAAGATCTTGACCCCATGGTGCCAATTCACCCCTCTAGGGCCCATCCCGCTATCCTCAGAGGAGCCTGCTGTGCTTCACAAAAGTGTAGGTTGGTCCTGCCCAAGTACAGAATTTCCCCTTCCGCGTTGGACGAACCTGTGTAAAAAGCATACAAGTCCCTCCCGGGCACACCTGAGCCCCTGCCACCTCAAAAGCAGAGGTTGCTGGGCCAGTAGTGAGGTGCAGCAGTCACCGTGCCAAGCCGTCTTGTGTCAGCCCTGCCAACCAGCGTGTTTGCCTCCTCGGCCACATGTGGGTCAAGAAGCTGGGACTCACCCAGCTAGCAGGTGGGCCTCTGGATAAAGACACATCAGCCCCTTCCAGAAATGTGGAAGAACTGAATCGGGCCCAGTAATCCTACCTTCCCCTTCTACCTCTGCCTCCATCCCCATATCTACCAAAGCTAAGAGCAGGCTCAAGTCGCAGGGCAGGAACCGAGACTCTTGGCGTTCGGAGCAGGAACAGGTGCTTACTGAGCCGTGGGACGGGAACGGCTGCAGCTGCAGGAGTCAGAGGCTGACGTCTGGCACCACAGCAGCTGTATTCCCAGGTCAGAAAGCTGTAGGAAACTGAGCCAAACTCAGGGCTCTACCACACCCGTGAAGCGGGTGACTGGACAGGGAAACACACGGCCTGGCCACTGCACAAACTCCTGCCTGCGGCAGCCTGCACACAACTGCCACCACTACCGAAGAAAAGGTTCAAGGGTCTTCTGTTCCCCTTGAACCCTGCAAGTCTCACATAAGTCTATGTCATCAGGAGAATCTCAGCCATAGCAGCAAGGGAATCTAGGAAAGTTTAGCCCTCCTCCCCCCGCAATACAGAGAGTACGGAATGCAGTGAAGGTGGAGGACAGGCCTCCTGAGCACCATCTCGCCACTCTAAGTAGACCCGAAAGATCTTCTGGGCCTTGGAAATGGTTGAGAATGCACTCCCCTCCCCGCAAGAAAGTCTAGGAAGGGAAGATCACAGACCTGCAAGCCCAGGCAATCAAGCTTACCCTAACCAGATTAGAAACAAACACATCTACTTCCAAGTCCTGGGCAGGCCGTCCTGGGTAGGCCGTCCTGGGTCTCTGTGAGCTGCTCGAAGGCCACAAGGAAACCTTGCCCCAGGGGCGGGTGTGGCGACCGAACAGGAGGTGGGGTGGGAGGCAGGGCTAAAGTGCCCACTTCAGACTCAACGGAGACAATTCTACTCTTACTGATTTTATATAGACTCCCCCATAAGATTTTATTTATAAAGGCATTGGCATATAAATAAATAACAAGACAAGAAGAGGGAGCATTTGAAAACCACTTTCTCACACAGCACCTCTGTCAAAGCCTACCCCTTCGTCCAGTCTTCAGCATGGTGGTGAGATACTCACATCCATGATGAAAGCACTTGTCAGAACACAGGAAACAAAGCAAAGCTCCTATGGCCTACTGACCCCCTGATTCCAGAACTGGTAGGAAGAGGAGCAGCAGGAGGGAAAAGGGTCAGGATCCGAACTGGCAGGTAGGGCCCAGGAGTAAAGCAGGGATAATATTCAGAAGGTGTGCGCAAGAGTTTTTGCAGAACATATACACACTGTGGGGAAAAAGTCTACAAAGAAAAAGTATTACCTCCATATAATTCATTTACATTATTTTCATACAAGTCATTATGTTACCTACCCCCAGCACTGCTGGATAACCCAGAGTGATTCCTTGGAAAGAGAAGAATCAACACTGACTTTTATTCTCTCTCTTCTCCTGGGTTGGGCCCATCAAGGCCAGAACAGAGTGTGGAGTACAGGAATGGCCATCCTTCAAGTCCAAGGGGTCAGGGGCCTGGCCTGGCTCCTCCAGTCACTACAGGAGGGGTGTCTCTGTTTGGAAAGCCAGCACCAGCACCCAGAACACAGGCGTCCAGAGAGACAGACAGGCACTGCTGGCCACCATCTGGCTGTGGTGGGAATGTCCATGGCGAGGGAGCTGCAGCTCGGCAGAGATGTGCCTATCCAGAACGGGGCCCTGGAGCTGTGGGACCTCAGCACTAGGAGGGAAAGAAAGGAAACAGAGGCTCAGAGCACAGCTGGAGCCAATGGATAATCCAAGGCCCCCAAATGCCCACACAGCTTCTTTCCGTCTCCCTTCTTTAAAGACGAGAATGGATCTTAGTATGTTAATGGGCTGCCTGTGTCTCTGTCCCTCGATACTACTAACCAAGTAACAAAACCACAACAAAACCAAGTAACACAAGTGCTAAGACTAGCACATTGGACAACTCTCCCTTGGCTACATGGTTCTTGGTTCAAAGATTATTAAAACTCTAGGTGTCAGAAGGCCCAACTCAGATTTGCTCATCATTAGCCTTTGGGCGATCTCAGGCAGGGCCCCTCCTCACTGACCACACACAGGCGCACATCCAAGCCATGAGGTATCCTCCTTGGATCTCTGGCATCCTCCCCGGGTCTCTGGCTCTCTCCCCTACCCCAGCTATATCTCGTGTGAACATCATGCAGATATCCCAGGTCAAGACAGTAGGGGCTCAAGATCTCAGGCCCACCCAGACCTTTCAGCCCAGCTCTGGGGTGAAGGGCCCAACTCCAGGCCACCTTAAAAGGAAATAACCCAAACTAAAAAGTCCTGAACAGATCAATTCATTCTTCCACCAATGAAGGATGGTTGGAGAGCCACCCTTGATCACGTGGAACATGGACACCGACGGGACCCCTGCTCTCCAGGTCCCATTTGGTTGCTAGCTTCCATCCATTTAAAAATGCCAATCCCACAGCACACTGGATGCCTGCTTCGAACCTTTCAGCGTCTCCCCACTTCCTCAGGCATGAGACGCTCTGTCACCCTCCTCCATCTCCTGTCCGGACCCAGCCAACCCCACCCCACCTGACCCCCCAGGCTCCAACCATAATTATTGCATCTTGATGTCTTCAACATGCTCACTCTCTCCAGGCTTTCCAACTGTTCCCTTTGCTTGGAACTCCTTCCCCTCCTTGCTCAGCTGTTTATTCGTTCAATGACATTTATCATCAAGCACCTGTACAGGTACTGGATCCCTGAATCTCCTGATCCACACTCAAAAGTTCTGGTCATTGGGCTCCACTTTGTCAAGCTTCTACTCAGCATCAGCCAAAAGGTCCCTTCACTCCAGGAGGCCTTTCCTGACCACTCTCCCAAACCTAAATAGTAACTTCCAACACACACAAGCACATTCCCACAGCACCCTTTGCAGATGTCAAAATCTGGCATTCTCCCTAGAATGCAAACTCCATGAAGGAAGAGGGCTAATGCCCATCTGGTTTACTTCAATGCCACAGCACCCAACACAACAGCAGGCGCACAGGAGTAACTCAATACATTTGGGTTGAATCAAACTGGATCCTGGATCCCAGGCCTCTCTGGTGTAGTTCTTCCAAAAGCCTTATGCCCTGCAGACCAGGCTGAGTCACCACCTTTGACTCCTCTATCCACTTCTGATCCACCTCCTAAGCATCTTCAGAGAGTGCATTCTGTGGTCACCGTGCTCTCTGTAAAATGTGGGGGCTGAACAAGCCTATTCTCTGTTGCTTCCAGCTCTGCAAAACTATGAAATCTTCCCTAAGCTGCAGTGGAGAAAGGACTAGCAAATCAAAACACACCCATGCGTGCCCACCACCGCCACCCCCGTTCGTTCCTTAACAAAGATAACAATGCCTTTACTCTGGCTCGAAGCAACTACCTTTAATTACTGGGTTCATCGCAATCACAGTGGACAGAAGACCAGTGCCCAAGGCTCTGAGCAACAGGAAAGGCTGGTCCACAAGGAGGGCTGCTCATCCCCACCAGGGCCTTGAACCTCCCCGTCTTAAGCAAGGTGACAGGATATTCCTGGGCTGCTCCCCACTGATACTCCGGGTGGGGAGGATGGATGCCGGAGATGGGCTCCTGGCCGGCCCCACCCGGCCCAAACCACCGCCTCACCTCTCCTCCAGTCGGACCCACAGATCGCTGAACTGCCGGAGCCGCTGCTTTCGGTGTGGCCGCTGCCGCCTCCGTTTTTTCCGAAACTTCCGCTCCGCTACGACTCCCAGGTGGGCACTGCCGGGCGGGGACACGTGGGGAGGCCACAGCGAGCGCACCGCGGACCCAGCTTCCGGTACCCGCGCTTCCGCAGCGGGCACTTCCGGAGCAAAGATGGCAGAGGAGGCGGGTCCGGACGAGGGACTTTTACTCTTCTCTCTGTGAACAGGGGTGGAGGGAAGATGGATTGGAAGGAGGGTCACACGCCCTCAGGGCTCAGGGACTTAGAAGGGGCAGATAAGGTGAAAGTTCAAGCTGGCTAGGGAGCGTTCTCCAAGCCACCTCCAGAATCGATCACTTTGGCGCCTTAACTTCTCCCTCATATACTGTTGTAGTAGTCGTTCCAAATCCCCCGGCCCTGGGGAGGAAATAGAAGATTTCTTTTTAATTGCATATAATTACTGCCTTTCCCTAACAATGGGTCACAGCTATGTAGAAAGTCGCTGAAGACTACCGCATTGAAAGTGACATTAAAAAAAAAATGTTTAAATGCCATTTACTTAGAACTGAAGGAGCCCTTAATCATGTTAACCCCTCCTTTACCCTGGTAAGGGCTCTACTCAGAAAGAGGCTGTGGCAGCCGCATCCCCCCACGCAAATGACTGCTAGTGTTCACAGTGTTCTAACCACCTTAACCCAGGTCCTACCAGAAGCCATCTTTCCAAAAGGGAATATGTTTTTCCAAACTGATGAGAAACTCAAACTTGTTTCTAGTTTTTCCCTAAAGGTGACTCTAGTCTCTCCCCATCCCCACCACCACCTCCACCACCCCACCCAAAAAATCTCTTCCAGAGAGGAAATAAGCCATGAGAAGGACCTAATTTCTTGCTACAACAGGACTTTCATCAAGAGTTTAGTTGGGGTTGAGGAGGGCAGTAAGAGAAGAATCGACTCGCTCGTTCTGCCCTGATTCGGCCTTGATGAACAGCTCACCTGCCAGAAGCAGGGCTCAATTCTGACCCATGACTAGACAGAGCCTGGGTGGTCAATTAATAATCATGGCCCTGTGTGAGGAAGGCAGGTGGTATATGAGATAAAAAATGAAAATGGGAAAGACTCAGGTTGGAAAAAAAGGTAAAAGAAGGGAATTCATTCTTCTAGTGGCAAAGAAAGAAGAAAGACGCCTGTTCTGAACCTGAGGCTGGGAACCCCTGCAACACACAGTCACAGTTAAAAGACCCCTAGAGGACAGGACGTGCCAGATTCATCACTGATCCAGAGCCCAGCACAATGCCTGACATCTAAGTGTGACACCACTTAGATGAACCCCTTCATTATACCAACAAAGTAATGGGAGCCTAGAGAGGGAAAGTGCTCCGCCTAAGGCTCTCCAAGATTCCAGTGGCCTCTTAGAGGATTCAGGAGCAGATGGGCAGCAGCCCCCAGGCCCAGGCCCCTGTCCCAGCAGGGATTACATCTATGTCATCCTTGACCTCCATATAACCCAAACAGGCCCTGGTACACCGTAGCATTCAAAAAAGTCTGTTGCAAACAGCATGGACTCAAATTCACTCAGCTCTTATGGCTTCAAGCGGTGGATCCTCACAGTGGGGCAATTCACAGCTGTGGTTCTGTTCAACTCACAAGAGACACAAGAAGACCTCAGCTCACTTACTGCAGGTGGGCAAGGCCAAAGCTTGAGAACCAAGTTAATTACCCTTGGTGGCTGGGGGAGAGGCAGGGGGAGGTCATTAATCCAGAAGAAATTAATTTTACTTCTCCTGATTTTTGTCTTTCTCATATTTCACAGCTGAGATGTCCTGGAGAATCATAACACCCACTTTACAATTTAAAAAACTGAGGACCAGGAAAATAAACTTCTTTGCCTTAGGTCCCAACAAGGATTCAGTGCCATTTTCAAATAACATTCATCAAGATTTTTTTTCTCCAGTTTATAAAGCTAACTTATTTTCACTATAAAAAAATATGGAGGATATAGAGTAGTGTCACTACTACCTCCAGAGAAAGATCCGACAGACAAAGGCTCATAGGCTTAAGGGACCCAGGGCAGTAGAGGTGACTGCTTCTTTGCCAGGAACAGAAAATCCCCACTGTTGAACACAGGCTAACTCATCCCAGAGCTTCTGGGCTAGCTTGAGCATCCCATTCCAGGTTGAGGTTCTACGATATCATGTTTCCTTCCATCTGAATTCCCAAAGTTTAGTGAAACCTCTAGTTCCTTATGAAACCTAGATCCATGGTCATTTTGGCCACAATATGGGACTCTTGTGCTTGAGAGATTGCTTGTCCCCTGCCAGCATTTCACACAATCTACTCATGTCGTGGAAGTCTCCAGAAAAGACACACCCTGTTGACATGGTGTCTCTCCTGTGCACCCACCGGAGGACATGTGGTACCCAGAAAGGAGCCCAGGTTTGGAAACTAGAACATGATAATTAGACTTTCTGAGCCTCTGCTGCTTCTATAAAGTTGATCTACCTCACCCGGTTGCTGTGAGGATTGAAACTACCCACGTACCATGTTTCACACAGGGCTGAGCACACAGTGTGCACTCCATGCGAATGCCCCTTTCCTCCAGTCCCACTACTTGGGGATGAGTGACACTGCATGTACCCCAGCAAAACTGACCAGGACCCGGGAGCGCCCCCACTGTGCAGCCAAAGGACATTCACCAGATCCCTTTGTGTGCAGTGGGCAGAATAATGACCCCCGGTGACCCCTGTGTGCTAATCCCCGAACATGTGAATACTATTGTTTGTTACCTTTCCTGATAAAAGGGATTTTGTGGGTGTGACATAGGACCTTGAGATGGGAGATTACCCCAAGCTACCTGGGTGGGCCCAATCTAATAACATGGTTCCTTAAAGCCAGAAAACTTTCCTGTAGCCATGGGAGATGCAACTGTAGAAGGATGGTCAGAGAAATGCAGTCACTGTGAAGTGACTTTGAAGATGGAAGGAGGGGTCACAAACCTCTATACTCTGGAACAGGCAAGTAAACCTGCTCTTCCCTCGAGGCCCTAGAGGAGAACGCAGCCCCATGAACACCGTGGTTTCAGCCCACTGAGACACGTGTCAGACTTCTGATCTACAGAACTGTAACATAATCACCAGTGTTTGAGGGCAGAGTGTATGGTGATTTGTTATGGCAGCAAAAAAACCCCACAAAACCCTAATCCAGCAACCATTATCCTGGGAAGAGGTGTGGGGGTGGGGAACGGGTTAAACACTTGGGATCAGCCCGGCAGGACCCCTGTCCCTCCTCTTTGCTGCCCATGGAAGGGCAGTTTCACAGCCAGGGCCTTGCCTGTGTATTCCAGCCTGCTGAATACAGGAGGGTAGTGGCTGCCAACTGCCCTCCACTCACTGTCCACCTAACGGAGCTACCCCAAGTCCCAAGGGGCTGGGTGAGCTAGGTCACCAGTTGGAAGGCCTCCTGCCCCCACCCACAGCCTGCCGCACATCCAAGTTCCATCTCATCCATCAGGAGCTATCACCCGGCTGCTAAGGAGGGGGAAAAGGAAGCAGGTGTCTCCACAGCCACTACGCTGGCCCTTGCCAACACCTTCACTGTGGGCATTTCCCCCACTCTGGGCCCTTATCCCCTCACCCCTTCTTCTCCCTAACTGGAGCTCCTTTCCAGGATTCACGCTCCCCCGTGGCCTCCCCTAGAGCACTGCTCACCTCTAAAACCTCGTAGACACTACCCTAATGGAGCACATATTGTGTGCCAGATGCCCGGATAGCTACTGCAGAAGCACACATCAAAGTGCCGGGGCCAGCGCGAGGGCGGGGGGGGGNTTGCGCTGGATCTCAGATTCTGAAAGAATTAGGGGCAGGGATGGCAAAGGAATCTCTGGCAGAGGAAGGTGCTCGAACAAAGACAAAGGATCTGGGAAGTAAGAAGTGGAAGAAGAAAGGGCAGAAAGAGAAGGGATGTGCAGGCAGAGGAGTCTGAACTGTACCTGGCTCTGATTAGCTGTGTGATCTTTCCGTTTCTCCATCAGTAAAGGAGAAGAAACACCACCCCACAGGCTGGCTTTGAGGATTAACTGACGGTCCGTGTGAGCCTGGCTGCCACCTGACAATCCGTCAATAAATATTTTTTCCTCTCCTGGAAATGTGAGCAGTCCAGCTGGACGTCAGCACCGGTTCTCAGCCCTCATTGGGCACCAGAATCATGGAGAAGTTTTTTAAATATTGATTCCTGACCTCACAAGCAGGTATTAGGAGGTTAGAGACAGAAGTAGGAAGCCTGAGCATAACCATCAACACACATGCACACATGTATGTACACACATGTACGCACATATACATACCTGTGCACACACATACACACATGTACATGGATGCATACGTACACTCCATAAAGGTCATCTCTAGCACCCACAAGGACTGTGTGCCAAATACCCACCCAGTCAGCCTGGGGCGGGAACTGAAAGGGGACAAAGCACCTACTTTCCAGAAGCATACAGTTCCCCTGAAACAAGCTGAGAACCGCTTAGGGCTGGGTTCTCCCTCCAGGGCTCAAGGAGAACAGGAGAGAAAGAAAAATCAAGACCTGGGCAGTGAGCAGAGCTGAAGGAGGGGCAGGATTTTTCTCATCAGGGGGAGGTGGATGGCCACGACCCAGACAGAAGGTTTTCTTTTCTGTTGTTTTTTTTTTACTGCTTTATTTCTGAGAGAGAGAGAGAGACAGCGTGAGCAGGGAGGGTCAGAGAGAGAGGGAGACACAGAATCTGAAACAGGCTCCAGGCTCTGAGCTGGCAGTCAGCACAGAGCCCGACGCAGGGCTCGAACCTACAAACAGTGAGATCATGACCTCAGCTGAAGTCGGACACTTAACCTACTGAGCCACCCAGGCGCCCCAGACAGGTTTTCTGATGCAGGAAGCACACCTGTGCTGGGGTCTGGGTACCAAGAAACTGGACTTTGGGAGAGAACAGTAAGAAACCACCGAAGGCTTCTGAGGAAGGGACACTTGCAAGATTTAGTCCCACAGAGAGGGAAGAATGGACCAGCGAGAGAGAGCCATGAAAAGGAGAGGAGCAAACCCAAGAGGAGAGGTTTTGATGGAGGAAGCCAGAGGTGTGATGAAGGTGAGAAGTGAGAAGTCTCAGGGGCGCCTGGGTGGCTTAGTCGGTTAAGCGTCCGACTTTCGCTTAGGTCATGATCTCGCGGTTCGTGGGTTCGAGCCCCGCGTCGGGCTCTGTGCTGACTGCCAGCTCAGCTGGAGCTGAGCCTGGAGCCTGGAGCCTGTTTCGGTCTGTGACTCCCTCTCTCTCTGACCCTCCCCTGCTCGCGCTCTCTCTCTCTCTCCTAGAAATAAATAAAACATTAAAAAAAAAGAAGTGAGTAGTCTCAGGTGAGGGCTTTTAGAGAGTTTAAGCGCTATTTGAAGAACCATTATTACTGACGCACTGGCTGTGGTGCATGAGGAGAGGCGGGGGTAAGACAGCCCAGGATGTACCCACGACTGTCCGCTAGGAGGCGGTCGGGGAGAACCCCGGCTCCCGGGTGGCAACTGGACTGCTAGGAAGGCCCCTCTGGGGTGAGGGGCTGGGGAGAGGCCCCGGCTCGAAACAACATGAGCCGAAGGTGGGCGTTCTGACGAGGAAGAAGGCCCCTGGGGAGGGGCAGCCATCAAGCCGCCACCACAGCTGATGCCCTCTATACCCCTCGGCAGAGGGTCGGGGCATTCGTCTCACTACCGCTGCGGTCTCTGCCAGGAGGGGGCGCTGGTGACCGCGGTCGGGAGGGAGCGGGGCGAGGAAAGGTGTGTAAGGGGCCGAATACTCATGTTGGAGCCTCCACAGCCAGTTCCTCGGAATGTGACTGCATTCGTAGGCAGCGCCTTTCCTTAGGAGAGGAAATTCAAACACACAGAGTCACTAGGATTGTGTGCGCACAGAGGCAGGCCGTGGGGGCCAGGGAGAGGGCGGCCTCCTGCAAGGCAGGCAGAGGCCTCGGGGAAAACCAAACCTACCCACACCTTGATTTTGGACTTCTGGCCTCCAGAACTGAAAGAAAATACATTTCTGCTGTTCAAGTGCCCAGTCTGTGGCATTTTGTTACAGCAGCCCAAGCGGACTAGTTCAGAGGGGAGGGGAGCACAGAGCCATCAAAATGAGAAATAAACAGACCTGGGGGGAGAAACAGCTCAGGGAAAGAGACGGCTTTGCTCCTGTCCCAAGAAGGGTCTCACGGGCACGCCCTGCACCTCTAGCCCCTCTGACCTTACCTTATAACTGACTCCACCATCTGCCCCCCGCCGAACCTTCCCAAGTGCCTACTGGAAAGGCACTGAGCATTAAGCCTAATGACCCCTCCTGGGGCCCCCAGGACCACGGAGCAATCTCCTCTTCGCCTCCTTCTCTGCCCCAAGGCTGCTGAGGAAAAGGCCAGTATGGCCTCTGTTGCCCAAAGTGCCCGGCCAGGCAACCCACTTCTGACACAGCCCCGGCCACAACAGGATGCCAGCAGAGCCGGGTGCCAAGGGTCCCTTTAGCGGCCAGACAGGGAAGATGGTAATAGCCGTGCTGGGGGCCTCTGGAGCCCCTCACGGTGCGTCACCCACCCTGGTGCCGGGGCAGCCCGGTGGGGGTTTCGGCTCCACTAGCTGCTCCCCAACCAGGATAGAAGCACAGGAAGGTTACTTGTTGATGGGTCGTCCAGCGGGGGCGTGTTCTACCTCATAGCCTTCGCGCCGCAAGACATCAAGCACTGTATTGTTGCCCATGAAATGACCTGCAGTAAGAAAAACGATCAGAAACACGGCAGCTCCCATGATTACTAAACATACCCCCAGACACGCACCCCAGAACAAAGAAATAACCCTGCCAACCCTCCATCCCTTCCGTCCAGCCCAGGAGAGTTCCAAAGAGCTTCTGCAGTCAGGCCTCTCGGCCACACTCCAGGCAGGCAGGCTGGGAGGGACAAGCAGTGTTTCAGAGATGAGGACACAGAGAATCAGAAGGGTGGGGTGAGCTGCCCACAGTCACACAGCAAGGGCAGAGCCTAGACACCAGATTCCAGCCCTCTGGATCTGAATGCAGTGTTAACAGTCCCGACCATTCTCGTCATTTACACAATCCAAAAAAATTTTTTTTAATGTTTTATCTATTTCTAAGAGAGAGAGAGAGAGACAGCGTGAGCAGGGGAGGGTCAGAGAGAGAGGGAGACACAGAATCTGAAACAGCCTCCAGGCTCTGAGCTAGCTGTCAGCACATAGCCCGACCACCTCTGAGACCTGAGCCCCCTTCTGTCTCACAAATAATTATACATGCGCAGTAAAAACAAAAACGAAAACAAAAAACAAAAAAACACCTCTCCATTTAGCAGAAGCCACCATAATTGGAAACCTCAATCTGCATTTTATTTCACTTCCTCCCTTTTAATAAAAAACAAAGATCAACCAGGTAAGCTTACAATGACACCTTAGACATTTTCAAGGCCAGGAGCAGATCTTGGGATCAACCTTCTTTCCATTCAGGTTTTGATGCCTTCTGATGCTCAGAACAGACATGACGGTCCGGACTCACAATGTCCCTCTCTGTGACAGCATATGGCACTTTAATGTCCTAAATGCTGATTAAATTGCAGCACTCCATCCTGTGGTTGAGCAGAACCTTAGAGGTATCCTTCTTATCTGCACTTTAAACTGGAAAACTGAGGTAAAACAGGTCCAGGCTTCACATGCTAAGCAGCCGCAGAACAGAATCTAAAACCCAGGCCGTTTGGCTCCAGGGTCTATACAAGCTTGACATGTCAATACTCAATAACCAGAGACCGGGACAGCACATTAAGGTACATCCAAGCTTCTGGACAGACAACGGGCAGTCTGTAGATGTCTCCTGTGTCCTGTTCCCACAGCTCTAGGAAGCAGGGTGAACCTGGATCAGCCTCTGAGAGCCTGGGGAGTCCGAGGTGACTGGCGGAAGGTACTGGGCTCTACTACCTTTTTGGGTTTGACTGCAGAGTCTATGACCGCAAGCTTGCTGAGGGGAACTGGCTCAGATGAAAGGGATGTTGGCAAGGCCCTGATTAGCCCTGGTACACAAGTGCGATAAACTCATGCACAGACTTTGCCTGGACTCGGGGTGTGGGGATAGGCTACTGAGCTTGCAGAGTGCCGTGGTGACCCTCCCCCCGCCTGCCCCCCAGCCAGTACCCAGCACACACAGCAGGGAGTGATCACAAAAGCAAAGTAGCCAACAGTCATATTACCAGGGACAATGCTTTACCCATCATTTGACACCCCCCAACCCCCGCCCCTGCCAACAGCCCTATAAGGTGGGCGTATTATTATCTCCATTTTACAGGTAAGTGGGAGGCACCGAGAGATGAAGCAGATTGCGTCTCAAACCCAGGTGGTCTGGCTCCAGAGTCCACCCTCTCAAATGATTCAGAATAAAAACAGTATCTGTCAAGTGAACGAACTGCTCCTATTACCAGTGCTTTCTCAGAGTGGAACCAACCTATTCTGTCTGACCGACTTGTCAAACCTATTGTTTGATTTTAAACCCTGGAGCTTTTAATTTTTGTTTATCCTCACTTTGCAACTAAAAGGCTGTTAACCACAGACTTTTTAAAAATGTTTAACCATTAAGGCTAAGTGTCGAGAGTGATTCCTATGGTTCCCTCTGGTCAACACAGCCTTCAGAAGGCACGAGATGAAATGGATTCCTGCGGCGGAGGAAGCAGCGCCAGGAAGAGAATGTGGAACTGGCAGCTGTCCGGGGCACCCCTGACCCCCAAAGTGCCCAGCTGTGAGGCCTCTGCCCAGCGCTGCGGCAATGATCAGCTGTGCCCTGAGAATCAGGCAAGCACAGGTGCTGCATCTCACCTGGGCCATCTGTCCAGCACAGTCCCCACCTGGAGGGCCTGCCCTCCCAGCTGCTCAGATCCACCTGCCAACTGGCTGCCAGCCAACCCGCTGCCCAGCCTCACGCCACACGGCAGGCCACCAACATCTCAAAGCGTCCACCCTTCCCCTGCACCCAGTGCCCCACTATCCCGCCACCGGACGTCAGGGACGCTTTTGAGAGATCAACTGAGTCTCACGGGAGTGGAAAACAAAAGCCCACACTCAGGGGCTGGCACCTTCAATCCTGGAGGACCCGGCACAGCCGCTGGGACCAAGCTACCAGCTCTATGTCCTAGCAGAGGGCCACCATCACCTCTACCAGGTGCCGCGGAAGGCTTCTGGGACCCGATCCCCGTCGGGGTGCTGCAGGCCGACAGCTTGGCCATACAGGCCAGGCACGGGCACCGTGAAGCACAGCACTGTGCACAATCCAAAGAGGGAACACGAGACTTGGAGAAGAGGAAAACCACTCACACAGCCTCAGGAACCAAGCACCAAAGACAGAAACTATTCATTTCTGAACAAGATGTAGGAGCCCAACAACAAGTTTTTTTCCACAACTGTATTTGACTATAACGGACATAACATAAAATCATCCTTTTTTAAAAGCTTATTTTCTTTAGTGATCTCTACACCCAACGTGGGGCTCAAACTCACAACCCTGAGATCAAGAGTCACATGCTCTGCGGACTGAGCCAGCCAGGCACCCCTAAAATTCATCCTATTACAGTGCACAATTCAATCATTTGGGGAATATTTGCAAAGTTGTGCCACCATCACCACTATCTACTTTTCAAGAATTTTCATCAGTTGAGATTTTGATAACGATTATACATTGAATGTCTAGCTCAACTGGGGAGAATATTGTCATTTTAATACCATTCAAGCCTTCCAATTCATGACCATGAGATGTCTTCTTTAAGTCCCTCTGATGATGTTTTTAGTTTTCATGGTGTATCTTGATAAATTTAGTACTAAGTATATTTTTTACACTTTTAAATGGAACTAGTTTCTTAGTTTCATTTTCAAAGTATTCATTGTTAGTGTATGGAAACACATTGGATTTTTGTGTACTGATCTTGTATCCTGCCTCCTTGCAACCTGGGGTTTTTTTTTTTTTTTTAATGTTTTATTTATTTCTGAGAGAGAGAGAGAGACAGCGTGAACAGGGGAGGGTCAGAGAGAGAGGGAGACAGAATCCCAAGACAGGCTCCAGGCTCTGAGCTAACTGTCAGCACAGAGCCCGATGCGGGGGCTTGAACCTACGAACCATGAGATCATGACCTGAGCCAAGGTCGGACATTCAACCGACTGAGCCACCCAGGCACCCTGTAACCTGGGTTTTTAGTTCTAAGAGTCTTTTGGTGGATTACCTAGGATTTTCCATACACAAGACCATGTCATCTGAGAAAAGAGATAGTTTTACTTCCTCTTTTCCAATTTGAATGTCTTTTATTCCTTTTCCTAACTTTGCTGGCTAGAACCTTCACACGTTGTTGAAGAGAAGTGAGGAGAGCAGCCACCTTTGCCTTGTTCCTCATCTTAGGAGGAAAGCATTCCATCTTTCACCATTTTGTATGTTAATGTGGGGTCTTCACAGCGACCCTTTAACAGGCTGTGTTAGAAGGGAGTTCCCTTCTAGCAGGGGTTTGATGAGTATGTTTATCATGAAAAGAATGTTGTACTTTATTGATGGCTTTTTCTCTGTCTATTGAGAGCATCATGTGGTGTCAGCCCTTGAGTCTACTAATACGGGGGATTACATTAATTGATTTTCAGATGTTGTGGTATGGTCCCCCAAAATACATCTGCATCCTAATCCCTGGAACCTGTGAACGTTATATGGCCCCCCCAAAAAATGCAGATGTAATTAAACTAAGGATCTTGAAATTAGGTGATTATACTTGACCTCTCACTCTGCCATTCCAGAAATGCTCATCTCCAACCCCCACCCCACCCCATTTTACCAGTAAAAAAAACTGAGGGAGGTGACTTGCCTAAGTTTATGAAGCTAGTGAAAGAACTGAAAGGAGAAAGCCAAGGCCAGCAAGTGCTCCTTCTGCACACTACCCAGGCTCTGGCATTTCATTTTCTTTCTTCCTTTCTTCCTTCCTTCCTTCCTTCCTTCCTTCCTTTCTTTCTTTTTCTTTCTTTCTTTCTTTCTTTCTTTCTTTCTTTCTTTCTTTCTTTCTTTCTCTCTCTCTCTCTCTCTTTTTCATTTATTTATTGAGAGAGAAAGAGAGCACATGCACATGAGCTGGGAAGGGGCAGAGAGACAGAATCCCAAGCAGGCTCTGTGCTGTCA
This sequence comes from Crocuta crocuta, assembly GCF_008692635.1. Taxonomy (NCBI): domain Eukaryota; kingdom Metazoa; phylum Chordata; class Mammalia; order Carnivora; family Hyaenidae; genus Crocuta; species Crocuta crocuta. Next base: position 2,668,604 of record NW_027527934.1, read on the forward strand.
GCACAGAGCCCGACAAGGGGCTCAAACTCATGAATGTGAGATCATGACTGAAGCCAAAACTCAGAGTCAGATGCTTAACCCACTGAACCACCCAGGCACCTCAAGTCTGTTGTCACTTCTGTATTTAATTCTGGAGGGTGCAAAGCTGTGCTAGAACAACTCAAGAAGAGGAGATAATTTATTTCAAAAGTCCACAAAAGGAAATCATTCTCCCAGTCTGCTTCCAGGTACACTGTTAATAGTTGGTAATAGCTGATGTATCCTCCCCAGGTCTCAGAGTCAGAGAGGAGAGAGGAGACAAGATACATTTTAGGGGAAGTTAAAAAAATGAAGGGTACCAGAAAGAAGTTGGGATTAAGTACCAAATTGGGAAGAGAGAGAAAGTCCTTCCCAGCTCCCAGGGGAGTGTGTCTTGAACACCAGGCGGAGAGAGAGCTATGGTGAAATCACAGGTACCAGCCCCTGAAGCAAAGTGTCCACAGTGCTGGATACTCAGGCATCAGCTGGAGCCATTTCGCAAGTGAAATAAGTCAAAGAAGGGGCCACCCATCTCACCTCCTACCGGCAGCCCACCTCCGCGGTCCCTTCCCTTCGTGGGAGGAGCCGCGGAGCCCAGCCTCCCAGCAGAGGTAACCAACCACTCACCAGCCCCAAAGGCAAAGAAAAAGCCTTTGTCCGGAAACTCTTCCAAAAGGGCCTTCACCCGCTTCCCCATTCTCTCATTCCGTTTGTAGATGAGCTCCTGGCGGAAGTAGCTGTCGATCTCCTGGGCTGTGATGCGCTCCTGCGGCGGCAGCGTGGCGTTAATGAAATTGGGAACCTCCGCCAAAAGAAATAGAAAAAGCAAATTAGGGGCAACAGAGTCACTAACCAAGTTGCTTCATCTGAGCCCTAAATCACCCAGCCTAGAAGGTCAAGCTCGGCAGGGGAAGGGCAAGATGGACACACCACTCTTGGGGTCTCCCACCAACTACTTTTTCAAGCTGTGATATCAGTGAAAACACAGCCGAGGAAGTGCGCTGAAAGTACTCTTGGGCTATTTTAAACAGTACTTCTGTTCTATTCAAATGAGAATGCTTGATGCCATGTGTTTATACCAGAGACCGTATCTTTGTCTAACACATCCATCGTTTTTACTTGTTTGACTCACACATGCTTTCTCTACGAAACTAATTTTACATGGGGCGCCTGGGTGGCTTAGTCGGTTAAGCGTCCGACTTTCACTTAGGTCATGATCTCGCGGTTTGTGGGTTCGAGCCCCGCGTCGAGCTCTGTGCTGACTGCCAGCTCAGAGCCTGGAGCCTATTTCAGAGTCTGTATCTCCCTATCTCCCTCTCTCTCTGACCCTCCCCTGCTCACGCTGTCTCTCTCTCTCTCCTAGAAATAAATAAAAAATATTAAAAAAAAAAAGAAACTAATTTTACATAATTACATATTTTAGAATCAATAATTATGACTCTAGGACCGAATACGTGGCATGTCTATAACCATTCACCTGTCTTCTAAATGCCACACAATTTTAATTTTAATTATTTCTCCAATTCCCATGTCTCCCTCTTGCTTTCTTCAATGTTCTTTGCCCTCCTGGCAAATATTTCACCTGGCAAATATTTCATCGGTGCACATGTGAGCCGATTTCAGTCTTTTGGCTAACAACAGGGACTGTCGAGGTGATACACCGCGTTCCCTCCCCACCCCGTCTGGGTCCCCTCCTCCTGGGCGAGTGCTCTCTCCTCTCCCTAGGGATTTAATGAGGCTAACCATTACTTCACTCAAATATAAAACAGAATATCTACCCTGGCTGCTTCTCCCATGTGCAGTAGCCTCTCAAAGGAAGTCTTCACCCTCTAACGTCACCATCCGTTTCCACTTTATGGACAACAGACTCCCTTTAGCCATTTCCTTGAAATGATACTTTTTTCATTTTCAAATCCAAAGCCTACATCTTCTCCTTTACCATCTTTTTAAAAATCATGTCATTTATGTGAGATCCTTCTCTCTGTTTCCCCAAGTCCCTTCTCTTCAGCAGAGTGCTTCCTTTGTACCAGCCCTTCCCCACGGGCAGACCTCCCACTGCTAAATGCCAAACGTGACCTAGGACCTACACCCCTGGGCCTGACCAGCCTGGCCCCCCTGGCACCGATGCAGGTACATTCCCAACACCCCATATCATAGGCGAGGTCTTGTGAGCAGGTATGAAAGCATGAAGGAGCCACAGGAAAGGGATGCATAAGAAATCTGTTCCTGACTGCCACCAGCCTTACCATTTGCCCAAAAAGTTCCAAATCCACCCCCCATACATGTTGGCTTTTTTCTGCCATTTCAAATTCTAATTTCCCAATCTATCTCGACTTCTCTCCCTGCTTCCCCTACACCCACCAAGAATTTTCATCACCCTCAACTGTACTACTCTTTCTTCAGGTACTTCTTGTTTTCCCCTTCCTCTTGCTTGCTTTCCCTTGGTTTAACTTCCTCCAGCTCCAGACTCTCCGAAAGTTCATTGTATCTTCTGACCCTTGTGGGGCTGATGCTGGATCCAGCCCCTATTGATCCTCTCCCCAAGCGGCCATTCCTTTTTCACCGCTTCCATTCGCTCACGTTTCCTTCGGGTCCCCAGATCCAACAGACCCCAGCATCACTCACAGCCCCCTATGGCAGGAGGACACTGGTCCTGGTGGTGGAGACAATGCACACCCCATCTCAGAAACTCAGCTGCCATTGCACCGCCCCGTGGTCTTGGTGGAGGGAGGGGAGGAAGCCACAGTCGGTCCCGTGGGAAGCTTGTTGATAAAAGACTAACAAATACCCCGCCATAGGGAGGCTGGGCTCCTCTGAGCTTCCTTCCCCTTGACGGACCATAGGTAATACCTATCCCGTGTGTCACTCACTGCACCAGTCCGGTCATGAACACATCCAAACTCATCATGCTTACGTGTTCCTAGAAGCTACTGCAAGCTTCAGCCTAAGTTCTCTTCCATCATTTCCCAGAAGGGCTGCCTAAGTCAGCCAGGGGCTTTCAGACTCGGATCCCTTTCCTGCTCGGGAGGCAGCTTCGTGTTCCCTGTTGCCCAGGCCTTGAGGCCTGCTGCTGGATCCCCTGAAGCTTTGTCCTTTGCTTGGGATCCTGGGATTAACTCTCATCAACGCCCCTTCATTCTCACGTAATCATAAAGAATGGTTCTGTTAGCCGCAGCATCTCATTCAACATCTAAACCTGCCCAATTTTATTTTTAGAGCCCTTTATGACCTCAATCCTTTGTTCATGGAAGATTCAGGTGTCAGCAGGTAATGGCTTTACTCTTGTGTTTAAATGCACACTGAGCTGGGCAGAGGACAAGGGCTCTCACCTGGGAGCTGTCATGGCTGAAGATGACGGAGCTGAGGTCCCCACAGTTATAGTGTTTGATGAGATCCTCCGTAGTGTAAGGGATCTGAAGGCTGCCTGCTCGAAGGCTCTCCTGCTGCAGGAGGGTCTGGTTCAAAGCAAAGATGACCTAAGGGGAGAAAGTACAAGGGCCTTTTAAGATCACTGACACAGCAATCATTAGCGCCATCTTATTTCTTTTGTCCATGGTTGACAATGACCTCACCTCTGAGTTTGTTGTATAAGAATATAGACGCTGCTGCTAAAAAAGGAAACACAAATCCCCAGATGGTGTCCAGAGAAAAGGAAGGCAGTCCTGCCCAAGTGGTCCCCTGTGGCTCATGCTGGGAGGAAGTACCTTAAGAGGGAGGGACACAGATGACCTGGAGCTATTCCATGAGAATCACCAAGAGGTAAAGAGACCAGAGAACAGCTGCAGAGGAAGGTCTGAAGAAGCTGGAGAGGAAGGGCAGGAAGCAGCTGGAGACACACAAATAGACACGTACGAAAGGCATCACTCACATGAAGGACTGGACAGGAATATATACAGGACATGCACAAGTTTGTTCTAACCGTCAGTGTGGCATCTGCTGGCTAATGGAATCACTGGGTCGGCAGGATATTAATAAAGTTATGGTGAAAAAAGGGAGAAACGAGGGCTAAACAAAATCAAACAGTTGATCTGTACAAGTTTCCAGAGTCTGATACGCTAATGAGCACTGTGGTTCCTCCTGAAGGGAGAGCGTGCCAGGCTTCCCAAGTTTCTCTGAGGCACGCATCACAAGAGAGAGGTTCACGAGAACACCCTTTGGGAAAATCCAGAGCTGGGTTGGAGGGGAAGGTGGGACTCTGGCACCGGGTGGGACTGGGGCTGGCCATCCTGTATGAGGCTCCTGTCAGCACTGAAGATGCTGTGGCATTTTCTCTCCCATTCTCTCCAGGTATGGATGCAGACATATCACCTTCCACAGCTGCCCTTCCACGTGCTGCCCTGGGAATCCATGTACAGATACCACCTTGCTGGAATATTCCCTCGCTGTTTGCAGGAAGGCAGACAGGCAAGGTCTGCCTGAGCACTCTGTGAGGTCTTCAGCAGGAAGTTTTTGATTTTCTGGAGACAACCTATGACACATCTCAAGTCGGCAAATGACCCCTTCCTTTCTTCTGTCACACATTCTCCTCATTCTAAGTGGCAAAGAGGCTCTTGGTGAGTTCCTTCCCACAGGCCACTCCGGCTCGAGCCTACTGTATGCCCTCCTCCCATGGCCCTGTCTCCCTTGGTTACTCTAATATTGGCTGTCCCTGTCCTGAGGCCTTTGGGGCCAAGTCCTTCTTTGAAAAGTCCCCTCCTCCCCTCTTCTCTCAAAACACCCCCCTCCTCTCTGTTGGGCCTGGACTTTCTGGACCATGCCCTGTCCCCAGCCCTCTACTGGTGACATGAGCTGACCGAGAGGCAGATACACCCAGGTGTATGTCCACAAATTATGCTCTAAATGAGGAAATGCAGTCTTTCACAGGGATGAGCCCCTGGATTCTAAAGCCCCATAATTAGGACCTGTCCACCCCTCCCCCCCCATTGCTAAATGACTTCATATTACCTGGAGGAACAGATCTTTGGAGAGGAGGGGGAGGAACAGGATGCCAGGCCCCAGGCCAAGATCTCACACTTGCTATCTCAATCCAAACCAATTTCTCAACAAACACATACTGATGGATTTTGCCCTTCCCCTAAGGGCATTCAGGACAAGCCCAGGAATCGTTCCCAGCAGATCTTCCTCCAAGAGTTTCCATTGGTTTCGAAATGCTTTTTTTTAAAGGTGTTCTTGGTATTTGGAGAAGATTGAGCCAGGCATTCTAATGGACAGGCCGGTCCATTAGCAAAGTGGAGAAGACTGTGTGGCTCACACCTGTTTATTCAGTCCCTTCTCAATGTAGTCAAATATCATTTACCCTAAAGACATTTTACCTGTTTATAACAGGCCTTGCTAGGATGTTTGTCTTTGCTTCTTATATTTATTTTTGATGATCAAACCCCATCCAACCAGGGGCAGGGCTGTAGAGGCGCTGCTGGAAGTGCCCTCTTTGGGGAGAACCAGGGTGGCCCTCTGTGTCTGCCTTGCCAGCTGGAGGAGGCAACTCCCCCTGCCCCCCACACCGGGTGCTCTGCAGGAAGGCTCCAGGGCCGCAGAGCAGGGGTCAGGGAGCACATGAGGGCTCCACAAAAATAGTACAAAGCTCCAAACTCACCCAACTAAAACCATGGTGGTCCAGACTCAGCTTGCTCAGACACCTACTCTGGCATCTCGAAAAAAGGCCCCATAGTCTGACAAGATTAATGACTACTGGTCATTCTTCTACAATTTACTCTCCTTGCTGTGCTTGGCAAAGTCTGAGCCAGTCTGACAAACTTGGAGTTTCAGAATGTGACTCACAGATTCGCAGATTCCTCAGAAACAACTGTATTTGGTTACACTGTCCCCCAAGATACCTTCCAAGAGGTTTGTCCTGATGGGGCTTGTCATTGACCTAGCCTCCTCGTGTTGCGGAATCACACCTGGCGCTCTTCTGGACAGCCAACAGGCCCACATACAGCAAGCAGCCTGCCCCGCTGAGAGCTGAGGCAGACAAGCAGGAAGGGAAGGCAGGGCAAAGGAGCAAGCACAGAGGCCTGGCTGAATGGCCCAGGCCCTGCACGCTGCCCCCCTTGCCATCTCCCTAACCAACTCTCCGCCACGCACCACCTCCTCCTCTCCATCCAATTCCTTTCTTGGAGCCTCTGCTAACATTTATCCATGAGTTGTATTAGTTTCCTTGGGCCGCCATAACAAAACACCACAACCTGGGTGGCTTAAACCATAGAAACATATTGTCTCACAGTTCCAGAGGCCAGAAGTCCAAAATCAAGGCGCTAGCAAGACAATGTTCCCTCTGAAGGAATTAGGGAAGGATCTGTTCCAGATCTCTCTCCCAGCTTCTGGTCGTTCCTTGGCTGGTGGCTACATAACTCCAATTTCCATATGGCATACGCTCTGTGTATGTCTGTGCCCAAACTTCCCCTTTGTATTTTTGTTTTTATTATTTGTTGTTTTTTATTTTTTAAAGAGTAGCAGTATTTATTTATTCATTCATTCATTCATTCATTCATTTTGAGAGAGAGAGAGCAGGTACAGAAACAGGGGAGGGCCAGAGAGAGAAGGATAGGGAGAATCTTAAGCATGCTGCATGGCCAGCATAGAGCCTGCTGGGGTCTTAATCTCATGACTGTGAGATCATGACCTGCTTGAGCCAAAATCAAGAGTGGGATGCTCCAAGACTGAGCCACCCAGGCGTGTGCAAATTTCCCCTCTGTATAACGACACAGTCATATTGGATTACTGTCCGCCCCAATGACCTCATCTTAAACCATCTGCAAAGATCCCATTTCCAAATAAGGTCACATTTTCAGGTCCTGAGGGTTAGGACTTCAAGGAAAGTGTTTGGAGACACAAGTTAAAACACGTGAGGCTCAGCTTACTCTTTTTTAACAGTTCATATGAATATGGTAAAAATTCTAAGCAGTACTAAGAAAAAGACCTCCCTCCTATTCCTCTACCCCAATCATCCTCCCTAAAAACAATTACTTCCAGTGTCTTGTGTATCTGTTCGTGGACAGTCTCTGTGTGAAAAGGCAACGGATAGACGACACATGATAGACAGATGTAGAGATACCTCCTCCGCTTTTTTCTTTATGTTCTTTTGGCCTTTAAGGATTTGAATAAATGCCTTTCCATGAATTAATACTGGAGCTATGCATTATAACTTAAGACAAGAGGATTATGGAATAAAAAGCCAGGGTTTGGCAAACACTGTTTTTGAAGAACAGGCAGCCTCAGTCTTCCTTATCCATAAGATAACATTAACGACTACAGCAAATCATAGAAAAGGACAAGGGAAATTTCTGACTCCAAGAAGGGACAAAATGCAAGTTTCCTACAGCCTTTCCAGTGAGAAAGAAGGCTGGATGCAAAAGCCCCGGAGGCATCCCAGATGTGCCCCCAGCGGCCCCAGTTCAAAGCTGTCCTAGTGATGTGGTCTGAAGCACTGGGGTTCAGAGCCCACGGCCAAGAAAGAATTCTTGAGACCTCTTCGGTCCAAAATGGTGGTTTTGTTAAAGCAGGGGGACAGAGCCCAAGGGCAGAAAGAGCTGCACTGCAGTCGTGACAAGTGACTGATGATATATCTTCAGGTTGCAGGGCATCAGGGATGGTGGAAGTCTCTAAGGTATTTTGGAAACAAAGTTTCCAGGATCCTGAGGGGGCTAGCTATTTTTAGGAAAAGGTCATTTACTGCTGTCTAATAAAACCTCAGTCATGAGACTCTTCAGATGTACATCAATGGACCATAAGCTTGGAGTACGATTGCCAACCTATATCCTGGGGGGCTAGAGATAAGGAAAGTTTCCAAAGGAATTTTTACACCTTAAAGTAGACTTAGAGGATCCTAGAGGCCGGGGGATAATGTTAAGCTAAGATTGCCTTTTGCCCTTAGCAAAGTGTCATCACCGAGGCAGCCAAGCTCCCAGAGGAATGTCAGTCACTCTGCCTGTCTGGAGGACTTGTCAATGGCTGTAAATTGTAAGAAAATTTAATCTTTCTCCTTCTGCCTTTGTTCCCCGCAACACTAGTGTTGCGGGATCCTCGAGCGCAGTGGCCAAGAAAGAATTCTTGAGATGTTGTACAGTGCACCTTAGTAAGTGTAGTTACCTCGCACGGGGACAGGACCCTGTGAGCACAGAGAGCTGCATTTTCGCTGTATGAAGCTGGTGGTTATATGCTTAGTGCTCAAGGGGTAAGGGATGTGCAGGGAGTATTAGGTCATAAATGTCTTCTTCGAATTATACTCATAAATCTACTGCTGCAGATTGCTAAAATGTTTATCCTTCAGCTTGATATTAACTCTCAGTGAGATTTACAGGCAGTCATGAGACCCAGAATGTAGCAACTGGTACATATCTGATCCTTACTGAAACTATGCAGGCTTTGGATCAGCCTTCTGGGCTACAGGTGAACATTTTTCTGCTTCTATCCCTTGCCACCAGGACCTCTGCTCTGGGCTTGGGCTGACTCAGGCAGGCCCTACGGAGAAATCCAGGCAGAATTCTTTCTACAGATGATTTCAGACAATTCTACAAGGACTCAGTTTCATTTCTCCAAGATCTCAGATAAGCCTTCTTCTTCCAGACACCCAGATGGCTTGGTTTTCCCAGGAACCTCCTAAGCCACTGTTTTCCGAACCATGGATCACAACCCAGTATCCACCAGTCCATGGCTGACATAAAGCTCGGCATGCTCTACCCACTGCTCTGTAGCTTATTTCCTTTAATCGTGGTTATCAGTCCATGCAGTGCAGCCAGAGCTGCTCCATGCTTTATAACAGTTGCACATAAACCAGGCAGAGCTGTGCAGCAGCCCCCTTATGGGCACCTCCCGTAATTACATGCGCCGCCTACATTCACCCTTAGGTGACTCCAAGTGCAGGCAGTGCTGGGAGTCACAGATGGAATTAAGTCAGGGTTAGAGCTTCAAGTGCCTGAAGAAATGAATAGCTAACACATCCACCTCTTTCAAATATGAACCTTCTCCAGAGAGAGAGCTGCTGGTATGCGCTGCCATGCAGTCAATCCCTGGCTCCGTTCTCTGACCCTGAATGAATGACGATTCTCCTTACCATAGTTTTTGAAATCTGACTCATATCCTCACCGGGAAGGATGTGGGCTATGGGACCAGTATGCTTCTGAAACAGAATTGCTTCTACAGCTCCTCCGTGCAAACAAAACTATGTGTGGCCGAACCTAGAAACCACCACCCAAAACATCATTTCAGAAGAAGTCCATAGACTAAATTCTCAAGTCTAGCTTTTGGACTGCACGGGCAAGTTCCAAGAATTATGCCTCCTGTCTGGTTACTATCTTGCCAAGCTACTTGTGCGGATGCACGGCAACAAAGTCTCTTAGAAAATTCCTGAGTTGGGGCGCCTGGGTGGCTTAGTCGGTTAAGCGTCCGACTTTCGCTTAGGTCATGATCTCACGGTTCGTGGGTTCGAGCCCCGCGTCGGGCTCTGTGCTGACTGCCGGCTCAGAGCCTGGAGCCTGTTTCAATCTGTGACTCCCTCTCTCTCTGACCCTCCCCTGCTCATGCTGTCTCTCTCTCTCTCTCCTAGAAATAAATAAAACATTAAAAAAAAAAAAAAAGAAAATTCCTGAGTGGCAGATGTCTTACATAGATGGCTGCCAATCTACGTAGCCAATCTATGTGGCTGCCAATCTTTTCACCTGAGGGAAAAGCAAGATGCATTCGGGAAAAGAGGACAGAAGGTGGGAGTGGTAGAATATTAGAACTCTGAGCACTTAGAAGGAGTCAGCAAAGTCTTTAGCATGATGTATTTGCATTATAATTGTAATAAAAACAGGAGCCCCTTCCCTCCCCGCCTCCACTGAGTCAGCCTGCCCTCTGGGAGGTGGAGCTGCATTTAGGGAAGAAGATTCCATCGCAGTCCTGAGGGGGTGGCTGTTGGGAGTGGGACAGAACAAAAGGGTGTTTGTTGGCAACAGGTCACGGAGGGCAGTCCGGGATAAACAATCACCCAGTGGGAGACTGGGTGGAGATGGAAGCTCCAGAAAGAGATGGGCCATCACAGTCACCACCTGGCTCCCAAGCTACAGTTTCCCCTGCCATTAAAAACAGGCAATGCCAAAAGCAGTGAACCTGTGTGATAGCATTTCAGAGCCCACAGCAGCCACACAGTGGGCACGCTCAGCACCTCCCCGGGGACCTGCAGCAACAGGAACACAAGCGGAGTATGTATTCAAGGACACAAAGTTGTTTGAGAACAATGTTATCCTGATCAGCAAAAGAGAAGTGACTGATATGCACACACATCATGAATGGGGACCACAAGCATGGCACCCATCAGCCCATCCTCCACACCCCAGTGCTGCGCTGCTGACCTGACCAGCCACACATTGCGAAAAGCATGTTATACGTGTCACCAGGAGCCACCAGAGGAAGGGACCAAAGGCCACCAAGACCTTAGAGCCCAACCAGGCTACTTCCCTTGAAACCTTATGTAAAGATTTCTATCCTTGACCACGTGAAATAGCAGCTATGCCTGAAGCTTGCAACTGCCCATTCCTGCTGCCTTCAGGGTATCCCTTCAGATACATAGGAAGACTTCTTACCTGTCAGGAAAAACTCATTTATCTCTTGAGGCCATCAGTGGAGGATCCTGGCAGAACTCAGGCCAACCCTGCTGGGGATTCAAAGGACATGCCTGTGTCTGTGGGATAGAGGACAAGCAGAGGCCGGTGGCACACCCAGTGTACAAACACACAAAGAGATGGGCTCAGAGTACTTTGGGACACATCCTGAAAAACCTGTGCTGTCCCCGGAGGCTCACTTGGAAGATGTGTTACATTTGGAAGGGCTCAGGGCCAAACAAGCCACCACTGGCAGATTCACCACCTTGGAGAGGTTCCCAGTGTACCAAGCTCTTCTTTTTGAACGTTTGCTATCTCAGGTCAGGCGCTATCCTCTGCTCTGCTGTGCACCATTTTTAACTATTAGAAAGTCCTTCCTTCTTTTTGAGCTCCATGTCTCTCCATGATTGCCATGTACTCATCTTTGTATACATCAATACAATGTGTGTTTCCATACACGCACAACTTGTTAGCAGCCATCAAAACAGAAAATGTGTGTGTGTCCTCCTTCTCAGAATCTCTCCTATAGAAACACGAGTGTTTCTATATATAGAGAGAGAGTGTGTAATATATAAGTGTACAAGGGTGTGGCCTGGGGACTGTAATATTGCTCTCCCGGGCACTGGGACTGTTTAGTCAAAATTGGAATGTCCAAAGGATGGGGTCCTGCATCAAATGGGAAATTGCACATAACCCTCTTCCACCTGGAAGCATCTGATCCTCATTTCAGAAAGGAAGGGGAGCAGACCCTTCTGGCCTCGCATTTGGTCTTCTCTCCCTCAATTGTTTCTTCTCCCCTTGGCACAGCCCACAGGGCTCCACGGAGAAGGGAGTCAGGTCAGGCGCTTATCAGGAGCCTCCATACGGTCCCTGCGGTGTCTGAGCCACCTCTGCTTATGCTGGGGGGAGGGGATCCAATGTACCCCCAAAAGACCTCTGTGCATGGAAGGGCCAGTGTATCCGTCCCAAGCACACACTCTCCTATAGTCATGGAGCCACTAAGGCCTGACAAAGGGGCCACAAGAGGAGTGGCAGCAGCCCGGGCAGCCACAGGATTGCAGGAAGAGCTGTGAGTGCGGCAGCAACCAAGTCTATAAGCCCAGCACAGACAGATGGAGTCATGACAGGAACGGCCAGCAAGGGTCCAGGAAGCAGCACAGCCGGCCTGACCATGAGGGTGCGGGGCACCAACATGTCCTCAGGGAGTATGAGCAGGATGGAGCAGGAGAGTACTACAAGCTTGTCCCAGCAGGATGCTTCCCGCGTGTCGCCAGAAGCCAGTCTCTCCCTAGAGGGCAGCAGGAAATGCAGCAACTGCGAAGACAACTAGTAAACCCAATGCACAAACAGTAACATCCAGTGATCATCTCATTTGGGCAGAGTGAAGGCTCCGTGAGTGACTGGGATGGAAACCAGAGTCTCCCAGGCCAATGCTGAAGCACTAAAGACAGAAGGAAAACAGAGAATAGAGCTCCTGGAAGAAGGAGTTCCCACCACCACACGACAAGTAAAAGTCCTCACAGGTCAGGCAAGAAAAGTCAATCTGAAAATCACCTCCTTAGCCAGCTATGCATGCAGCAGAGCGGGTAAAAAAAGGATGTTATGGGTTGAATTTTGTTCCCCCAAAAAGATATGTTCATCCTAATCCCTGTTACCTGTGAACGTGACCTTATTTGGAAATAGGGTGTTTGCAGATGTCATCAAGCTAAGACGAGGTTTTCAGGGTGGGCCCTAATCCATTAGGATTGATGTCCTTACACAAAGGGGAAATCTGGACACTGACAGACACGCACAGAGGGAAGATACCATGGAGGCACACAGTGAAAACACAACCATGTGCTGACCGACACAGGCAAAGGTTGGAGTGACGCATTCATAAGCCAAGAAATGCCAAAATTGCCAGCAATTACTAGAAGCTGGATGAGGCAATGAAGGATTCTCCCCCAGGCCTCTCAGAGGGGGTATGGCTCTGCCAACACCTTGATTTAAAACCTCTAGCCTCCAGAACTATAAGAGAATGCATTTCTGTTGTTATAAGCCACCAGCATGAGGTACTTTGTTAGGGTAGCCCTACAAACTATAGGGCAACAGCCCCAGCTCCTGCCCTCACCACAGCCCCACTAGGAAGGATCTAGGGCATCTTACAAACAGGAGGAGACAATTTATGGCTAGTTCAGGTTCTCCAGGTGAGAAACACAGCTGGGTTGACTCTAAAGAATTTGAAGAAACCAATCCTACTGCAAAAAATGGTGGTCTGATCTCTTCATGCAAGGGAGTAGCATGTCTAAGACTGTGCTAGGGAGCAGCGAGGAGATCATTGTGGAGCCAGCAGGAGGTGGAAAGTGGCTGGAGATCCCAGGTACCTACTTCCTGAGACCAAGGAGACAGTAGCCTTTGAAGCGGGTTAAAGAGGAGTCAAAGCAGGAAGACCGAGGCTCAGAGAAGTGTCCCTAGAGAGTCATCCCAGTGTTCCTGACTATAGTTCAATTAAATAGAATGGAAAACTATAGCGTATGGGAATGAAGCTCTCACGTGTGTGTTCTAGCAGACTACTACGATGATGTTTATGGCAAAACAATTTGAAACAGCAAAACCCTGGAAACAGCCCAAATGTCCATCAAGAAGAGAACCGAAAAACTGTGGTCGTAGATGCCACACAACCGTGAAAATGAACAATGGACATACACATTAGCATGAGTGAATATCACACAATTTTGCTTAACCAGCAAGACACAGAAGAATGTGCCTAATCCAGTTCCATTATAGAACAATTCGAAAGCAAGACCAAACACTACATTGTTTAGAATACATAGCTGATAAAGAAAGATGGTGACTTCAGATAAGGAATGGGGAGTTTATATGGAGCAGTTACAGGGAAAGTGGGAATCAGGATGAACAGAGCCCACGTTAGTTTAAACCAAAGGGAAACAGACTCTCACACAGCAGAAAGTCCAAAGCAGAGGAGCATGGTAAGTTCAGGGCTCTCCCGGTCTATGTAACTGCTTTATTTTTGCATCACCCTTATAACTAGAAAACATGGGCCTACCCAGGGCAAATGAAAACCTCTTTTCTAACCTCTCTCTCTCTCTTCCATCGATTTGTGCCAATTTAGGACACATGCTCACGCCTGCACCAATTAGAGTAGCCAGAGGAATTCTGCATGCTGATTGGCTTAAAATCAGATCCTGAGCCAATCACTGACAAGAGTGGCTCCTGAACCAATCACTCCAAGATGGGTACTTGGAGTAAAGCAAGTAAGGTGGCAAACTACTGGATTCAGAATAAAATTCAACCCCAAGGCTGTCCTGGTTTCTCCTGCTAGTTTGAAAAGAATGCCTAGGAATGAAGAAATGGAACAAGGCAAGAGGTAAAGATGTATCAACAGGGATGGGGTAGCAGAGCACATTGAGTAGGTAGTGATAAGCCCAACCACTTAGGGTGGTGTGAGCAAAGGTAACTGCCAGCTCCCATCAAATGTCTGTTATGCACTGGGTCTTTTACAAAGGCTCTTTACGGAGGAGGAAACGGACTCAGAAAAGTTTAGTATCTTGCCCCAGGTCAAAAAGAGAAGAAATGAGAGACCAGGATTCAAACCCAGATTCATAGCCTCTAAAGTTCTTGCTCTTTCCAGTGAGAAGCTGGATAGAACATCAGGATGGGCGGCAAGACCGGCCTTGACCTCTCCAAGGTGCCTAAAGCCTACTTCTTCCAAAGCAAGGCCCAGCTGCTTAGGACCTACGCACCTCTAAGTAAAGCCAGTACCCTCCTCTAATGTACCCACTTCTCCTGGATGCCCTATCCTGGTTATAACAGCTCCACGCAGGTAAAAAGATTCAGAGACAGCCTCAAAGTCACCCTCCATGTCTGTTAATCAATGCCCTTCACTCAGAGATCACTATATCGGGTCAATTTCCACCACTGGAGGAAAAAAATCCACAAAACCAGACTTCTATTTCAGACCCTCCTTTGTTTCTAGGTGTACAAGAGATGCCAAAATCACCATACTCCCTCCTCTCCCAACCCCCTACCCAAACCATAGCCCCTGCAGGGACAGCCCTATATAGAACATGCCTATCCACTCCCTCCCAAGACATTCCAATGACATCTGGGTGGACAGCCGACTCCATGATACAGCACTGGCTGAACCATCAGGTTTATTTCCAAGGAGTACATCTACCCCACAGAATAGACTCAAAAATCATCCTCAAGCAGAACATCTCTAGGCCAAATGCCAAGTGCTTTGTTTTGAGTCTTGGTTAAGATTTCAAAGGGTAAGAGACAGCAAGAAAGAAGGAACTATTAGAAATTATTACAATTCTAATAAAAACTCCAATTAGCATAGAGTTTCTGACAGTGCACAGACTTAAAGGGACTTTCTTTTCCCCTCTGGAAACATCCAAATGGATGTCTGCTTTCATATTAGTGCTTGCCTTATCCTGTCTTTAAAAAGAAAGTGTCAGTTCACCCCCAAAACATGTCTTATTAGCTGAATACTCCTTCCAACCCTCCAAAGACACATACTCACCCCATCCGCACCATCTTCAGAAAAGTAATAAGCTTATTAACAGAGAGTTTGCTCCAGTGTTCAAATGCCACCCTTCCTTCCCACTGCCCCCCCCCCCATGTCTCCCCTTGCGCTCTCCCCTTGCCTCCCTACAGCTCTTCTCTCTCCTTTCTTCCTGGGCTGTGGAAAGAATCAATTAAGCTCCCTGTCCAACATTTGCAGCATGCTTCTTTCTGTTTCCTAAGACTTCTTCAGCTGCGGGTAGACCCAGGTCCCGGTTGGGGCATTGTTGCGGGAGCCCATGGGCTGAAGGAGCGGGCGAGGGGGTTCGAGTCCGGCAGATGCCTTTATTGTCAAAGACAAAGGCCCCCCATGGAGCCTCTCCACTTTCCAGCACTTTCATCCCCCTCAGATCAAAGGGCTGCTCTGCATATGAAAGGCACCGCCCATTATGCGGCTCACATTAGCCCCGCACCACCCCACCAGCCTCCCAGCTCTGCGAACAAAGGGACTCGCATCTGTTCAGGCGCAGGCCTCACCTTCTGGGGCGGTGGGTTGTTGTGTCTTTTTTCATAGCTCACTTTTGAGAGCCATTCAGCCCCTTGAAGTATAGTTGGAGAGCAGTAGGGGAAGGTCTTCCTTGTCCTCAGAACATTCCGCCCAGATATTGTTTTGAGCTCCCTCGAGGATTTCTGGTCCTTGCTCTCCCACCTCACCTGGGTAAGGAGGCAGTGGGGACACGGTCCTCAAGCTCAGTTATTTTCTCCCTTCCCAGCCACTCTGTAAAACTCCTCCTCCACCTTTACCTGAAAAGGACTATTCCCATGGAATAATCTAGACCGGCCCCTCAAAGCAAGATGGTGAGAAATCCTGCTCCTTTTCCTGTCGATGTTAATAGATGCTGAGTGACGTAGGAGGTAAAGCCTCCACACACTTCTTTGGACATTGAGGTCTGCTTTCCAGGGAAGAATAAGTGCTTCTAAGAACTCGGAAGTGAGCTCTTTGCAGCAAAAGGACTCAAACATGAGGACAAAAGAAACTGAACTTCAGTGAGAGTCCAGCCTGACGAAGCGCCCTTTTGTAAGTGGTGCTGGCTCCTGGTACCAGCAGAGCCCTGGAGAGACCTGGCAGGAGACCCCAGGCCCACCAGGCCCTCCTTCTCCTCTCCGCCAGCCATCCCCTCAACACCCTCCATGCTTCTCCTCCCCTCCTTCTCTCTTTGGCCAGGTCTCCTGACTGCTCTCTCCTTTCCGCCCAGTCCGCATCCTGCCCTGACACCAGATGGATGACTAAGCACATGGGCCTCCTGTTACAAACTGAACTGTGTGCCCCCTTCCCCCACCCCTCAATTCACATGATGAAGCCCTGACACCCAGGGTGCCTGTATTTGGAGACAGGGCCTCTATGGAGGTAAATAAAGGTAGGACCCTGATCTGATGGGGCAGGAGTCCTTATAAGAAGAGGAAGAGACACCAGAGCAATTCCCCAACCACCTTCCCTCCACCTCCCCATACACAGAAAAGGCCATGTGAGAACACAGCAAGAAGGCGACCATCTGCAAGCTGAGAGGGGCTTCACCAGAAACTAACTGGGCCAGTACCTTGGTCTTGTACTTTGACCCTCCAGAACTGTGGGAAAATACATTTCTGCTGTTTAAGCTTCTTTGTAGGTGGTATTCTGGGACAGCAGCCAAGCGGACTCCTATACCTCCTTCCCCCACATCCCACACAATGCTAAGGTAACACTAACAAATACCACTCTCTTGCCTCCAAGGCCTAGTGAACTTCCGGACTGTCTCAGCCCCGCCCTAGAAATCTCCATTTTTTCACTTCTATTGCCCTGAAAGGTAATTTTCCTTTATGTGTTTTAAAGTTCAGACAAAACAGGGGTGCCTGGGTGGCTAAGTTGGTTAAGCGTCCAACTTCAGCTCAGACACAGCTCGTGGGTTCCAGCCCTGTGTTGGGCCCTGTGCTGACAGCTCAGAGCCTGGAGCCTGCTTCAGATTCTGTGTCTCCCTTTCTCTCTGCCCCTCCACCACTCTCTCGCTGTCTCTCAAAAATGAATAAATATTAAGAAATATTTTTTAAGTTCTGGCAAAACAAACAAGCTTCAAGAAGAATTAGATGAAGAATCCAACTAAAAGCATAATAAAGCTAACTGCACCCATTTAACCACACTCAGAACTGTTACTGAGGCTAATTAGGCATACGTGGTAAGCACTTCATCTAAATGGCTATAGGCTGTATTATTTCCAGAGTCAGAACTGCTCCAGGACATTCTCTTATTTTGTACTTTTTCCAATATCCGGCATCAGCTCCATGTCAGGTGTCCCTGGTAGAGCAAACAAACTCTAGTCCCCAAAGACTGCGGTTCCCAGCCTCAGTGTCTTCATCTCGATGGCTCAGCATCCTGGACCAACATGGCTGAAGCTCTGAATCAGGAGGGTAACTTATACCCCGCGGCCGTGACCGGGTGGGCCCTCTCCAGCCCACACTCAGCTGCCAGGTGCGCTGACCTGTGACACTCCTCCTGGTGTGCCCACCTCCTCCTGACAGCCCCTCAGTGTACGCGGAGGTTTCCCAGCCTCACACTCAAACCCTCTGGGGCATGGCCTTCCGACCACCCCTATGCAAATGCACACGGGCCCGCCCACCCTGCCGCCATTAGGCCAGCACAGCAGGCTTTTCCCCAGGTTTCCCTGCACTGTTGGCCCATTTGAAACATCTCCCTCTTTTTCCGCTGCCTGTCTGGACCCTTGCCTCCCCTTGAAAAACCCAGCTCAATACTAAAGTCGACTGGATAACATTTAGCAAATGATCAGTCACATCAATCACATTCCTTGGTGACCATTTCACCACAATGGCCCCAGAGAGGGGAGGAGAAAGGCCAGTCGCCTCTGGCCAAGGCTACGTCCAGAAACCACGCCACCTGCAGTGGGCCCACTTCTGTGGCCAGTAACTGAGGGCTGGGAGGGCACCTTCATTTTCAAGCTCTTCAATCTCTACAGTTCTCCCTAAAGTTCAAGACTGGTCTGGAGAGAAGCTATAAACCTGCACTCTGGAAAGGAAGGGGAGGGCTCCCTAGGACACCCTGCAGCCTAGAAACACACACGCACGCAGCCCTCGTGAGGTGTATTTAACCTGTGCTGCTTCTCACTCACCCACTGGGGATCTGGGAGAGGCACACTGCTATTACTATGTGACCGGCATCCCTGCCCAGGTGGCAGGAAGGAAGTTACCCTAGGAGGATGGACAAAGGGGGGAAAGTCAGGGTAAAGGTGGAAATAAGCAGCAGAGTTAATGCCAAGGCTTGCTTGCTTCAGGGAATCTGGCTTGCGGGAGTGAGGAGAAAACAGCAGCCTTTAAGCAGCAGCCAGCGATTAGCAACTATCACTGCAAGGGACTGAGCTAGACTCACTTAAAAAAGGTAAACCAGGGGTGCCTGGGTGACTTTGCCGGTTAAGCATCCAACTCTTGGTTTTGGCTCAAGTCATGATCTCACGATTCATGAGATAGAGCCCAGCATCAGGTTCTGTGCTAACAGTGCGGGGCCTACTTGGGATTCTCTCTCTCTCTCTCTCTCTCTCTCTCTCTCTCTCTCCCCGCCCCTCCCCTACTTGTGCTCTCTCAAATAAATAAACATTAGGGGGGGAAAAGGTAAATCAAGACCCTAGCTCTCCAGGAATTTCTGTGCAAATTCAGGACATGAGATAAACACATGGAAAGCTAACCACCACTGTAAAAATTAAATAACCGTAAACCTGATCATTCAACAGCCGCCACAAGGTAGCAAAAGAGCCATTACCCGGCTACCTCAGGAGAAAAGGAGTCTTCTGCACCCTGACATAACTTCCAGAGACAATTCAAGAAAAGGGACCAGAATGGTGACCAAGAATAGAAAAGGGAGGTTCTCAAATGAGTGTGGATCGAAATCACCTGAAGGGCTGGTTAGACCACAGACTGCTGAGCCTCACCCCCAGGGTTCCCAATTCAGGAAGTCTGGGATGGGGCCCGAAATTCTGCATTACGAACAAGTTCCCTAGTGATGCTGATGCTACTGGTCCAGGGCCCCACTCCGAGACCCACTAGTTTGGCCTGAACAGGCTACATGAGTGGTAGGGAACAGGTGGCCCTGGTGACCTGCCTGGTTCACAGCTAAGTCCTATTTGTACCACACAATGTGTTCACTGTTTTAGGTGGTTACCAACATTTAAAAGCCAGGACATCTAACAGAAAACAAACTGATGGTTGGTTGCCGGAGGAAACATGTGAGGGGAAGATGTGCAAAATGGGTGACGGGGAATGGGAGATACAGGCTTCCGGCATGGAATGAATAAGTCACGGGGATGAAAGGCACAGCATAAGGAATATAGTCAATGATACTATAATACCTCACAGGATGCTGCAACCTCATTTTTGCCCCATGTCCCCGCCTCCCGACTCCCTTCCAGGTGACCCCCTGCTCTTGGCAGGTATGTTGGGAAGGAAGGTTGCTTATCACTGAACAGAATACCCTTGTGGGGTGCTGCTGACTGACTTCTAAGGGAGGAGATACCTCTGGGGACACTCTGTGCTGTCTGGGACTTCAGTGGGGCCCCCAACATACCAGGGTGCATGCAGGGGACACAGGGATGGGGTAATGCGACCCCTCAGCATTCTCACGCGGTCATCCAGGTTCTATGATTCCACAGCCTTTGCTGAAGCCAGCACCAAAGCCCTACTTGCTCCCTTTCAAGGCCTGACTGACCGTGAATAGAAAGGAAGGGCCTCATGGAAGAGTGTAGGGCGGAAGGGTAGCACAAAACGTGTCAGGAGAGATAGAGGAAAAGCAGAGAAGCACCATAACATCCAAAGTGTGGCATTACATGACGCCACCAACGTCCACCCCCGGAGTCCAGGGCAGCCTCGCTCCACCACTGGGCCACATAGTACCTCATCGTACTGAGACTTCGACTGGCTCCTTGGAGTGTCCCAGGGAAGAGTTGGTCCACTTCCACCCAGCTCCTTCCCCTCCTCCTTCCCCCTCTCCTCCAAGCCGGGTAGACTGCCTGACCCAGCCCTGTTGGGAGGCAGACTCTGGAGGGGAGACAGGCCTCACACTCTGAGTGATATGCTGGGGGTCATTCCTAGAGTCTAGGGGTGTCCTGGAACTGATCCAGCATGGAAGACTTGCTGCTCGGGTGTCAAAGGGGCCCCCTGCTCCCAGCCTAGTTCACCAGGCAGGAGGCAGGGAGCCGGGGCAGAAACGAGGCATGCCTCGACATGCTTCTGTTAGGATTCCAGAGGCAGTAGAGCAGGGTCAGATCTAGCTGAGGCCAGAACCACAGGAGCACAGGCAGTAGCCATGCAGGTGTGGCTTTAATTTTTTTAAAGTTCACTTTGGACTTTAAAGAAGCAGCCCAGAGCCAGGAGATGTCAGGATCACTACCAGCTTTGTCTCAGGGTCCCTTAAATAGGAAACAGAAGGCCCAGCCCACGCTGAGTGCTGAAGGAAATGTGTCCCAAATAAAGACTAGCCATAAAAAAAAAGAGAGAGAGAGAGCGAGAGACTCAAATCCTGAGCAGGCCTGCTCCCAGCTGCAAACACAGAGCTCAAGCCTGCATCGGGAAGTTCATGAAAGTTACAGCCAACTGTAAGGCAACAGTTGATTCAGTTTTCTATTTCTGATCTAGAAATAGGAAAGTAAAGGGATGGCCCAGGTGAAGAAATGCCATGGACTCAGCAGAATTGGATTAGAAACCCAGAGTCTACGGCCATACCACCCTGAAAATGCCTGATCTCATCTGATCTCAGAAGCTAATCAGGGTTGGGCTTGGTTAGTACTTGGGTGGGAGAAAACAGGAAACTGGGGAGCCCCGGCCAGCCCTGCCTAGTTTCTGCATGACCCCAGACCCTCCACCAGGTTTATTCCAACAGGAAACTGACCCCAGCAGAGTCTCTGCTTGCTGATGAATCTCGGCATTCGTGCCATGGCCACTGGGCACAGAGACCTGAAGAGAGGCCTGCAAAGTACAAAACGAGGTAACCCCATGCTTTCCTAGGATTGAGCTATCCTAGCCCTGGAAGGTCCATACCCTCTTGAGGAAGGTTGACCCTATGTTCTCAGGAGGCTTTCTCAGACCGGCCAGCACCTCCCCAGCTCATACCTCTCCTACATCCACCTGGCCCTTAATACCCAGAGACAGAGACACATGGATGGCATCTTTCTAGGACTCTGCCCTGCCAGGGGCTGCCTCCATCACTCCACCCTGCCTGGGACACAGGCCATCCTAGAGCCATGGTTTCTTCTATTAGGTAACTGATCCATCGAAGAGTTTTTTTTCCTTTGTCTTTTTTGAGAGAGAGAGAGAGAGATAGAAAGAGAGAGAGGGAGAGATAATGAGAGAGAATCTTAAGCAGGTTCTATACCCAGCACAGAGCCCGATTCAGGGCTCGATCTCATAACTGTGAGATCATGACCTGAGCTGAAATCAAGAGTCGGATGATTAACCGACTGAGCCACCCAGACGCCCTGTAACTAATCTAAAGAGAATTTGTTCTAAAGAAGAAAAACCCCCATCTTCACAATGCCCCAAAACTGTGACTCAAGAAATGCACTTTTTCATAAGACTCCAAAAACCATTGGGCCCAAGCCATTGTTTAAAGTTTCACTTTGGGGGGTGGGGAAAGAGCAGAGCAAGTTGTTAGGATCCTAGGGGTAGAAGGCAAGAACCAGTAGTGACACCTACTACTGGAAGGGACAGCAGAAGTGACAGGTGAAAAGGCAAATATGAAATATGTTAGTGCCATCTATTGGCAAGAGTAAACAGTAACAGAAACGATTCTGCCCCACAGCAATGCAGATCATAGAACCCTTACGCCTCATCCAAAGAGCACTCTGGGGTTTGCAAGGGACTTTTACATCCCACTAACTTCAGTATGTTGGGATACGGAAAGCTCAAAGATGCGGGCTTTACATGTGGAAGGCAGAGGGCAAACCCAGACCGACCGGCTTTGCTCATATTAACTTTTGAATCCCATGACTCAGACCCCAAACATAGATGTGACCCAGTCCCAAGGGACAGACTCCAATGCTGAGAAGACTGGGGCTGTTCCGAATTCCCACTGCAGCCCACAGTGACATCCAGTCCGTCACTGGGAAGTGGGCAGGAGAATCCTGTGGTCAGACAGATTTGCTCTGGACAGCCCCTCATGGGAAGCAGAGAGGCAGCACCCTGTGTCCGGAGCTTGTGCACAGATGCCTGGTGGTGTGTGGCTATGGAAATAGGATTTAGGGAGATCATTTATCTAGGGAATTCTTTAAGGCTCTAATGGGAACCCAACCTGTGCAGCTGGGAAGGAAGGGAGGGGACTCACAGGTGAGCCCTGCATCGCTAAGCCTCCGACTGCAAGTTCATTTGCTTTCTGCACATAAGGAATGGCAATGCAGCTGCTAGCATGAAGCAGACACAAACTTTGGGTGAAAGAGAACAGGCACCATAACCTGACTCCAGCCTGAAACAGGAAACAGGCATCTGCCCTGAGATGGCAAGATCAAATCCATAGACAGGAAGTAAGCATCCTTTCCCTCATGCCACATCCAGATCGCTGAAGGGAACAATTAGCTCTCGGGTAGTAAAAGAGAGGTGAAAGGGGAGTGAGAAATAGGAAAAGTAATGGAATCATGAAGGATCTAGAACAGAGAGAGGACTTCAGTCATTTACCCCACAGAAGCTTACTAAGCATCTACTAAGTACGGGCCATGGTGCTAAGTCTTAGGAAAACAGTGATGAATCCTGCCTTTGAGAAGCTGATCATAAGACCTCAACTTCTGGGAAGAAACAACCAAATTACATCTTATCCTTTTTATGTGGCACCATGCCCAGCAGGAAATCAATGTATGTGTTGACTAAAGAAATATAGGAACAGGTGGCTTAGGAGAATAACTCTTAGTGAACTCACAACCTGGTGTTTGAAGTTTAGAGCCAGCTGGGCAGGGATAAGTCTACAGATAGAGGAAGAAAGAAAGCCATAAGATCAAGACATCACTGAAGGCTGCCAAGAGAACAGACCTTAAAAGTCTCCATCATAAGAAAAAAAGGTTTGTAACTATGCATAGTGACGGATGTTAGACTTATTGTGTTGATCATTTCACAATGCTTATAAACATTGAATCATTATGTCATACATCTGAAACTAATGCTACATGTCAATTACATCTCAATTTTTAAAAAATCACAACAGAGACCAAAAAAAAGATCTTAATAAAACTCAAAAACTACTTCCACTAATAACAACAAGTGCTTCTGATAAAATTCCTAGTAAAACAGAAATCCAAGGACATTGCCTTCACATCATACCAGCATCATATTTAATGGTGAAATAGTAAAGCCATTCTCCTTCAAGTTAGGGAAAGAAAGAATGCCTTTTTATATTACTACCACCTAATGCTGTCCTGGGTATCCTAACCAACACATCAGGGTAAGAAAAAGGAATGAGAAATCAATAGTGACATCATTATCAAATATTTAAATCCAGTCACTAAGAATGTGATATTGACACAGAAACAAGCAAACAGATCCATGGGACAAAATGGAAAGTTCAGAAACAGAAGGTGTGTGCATGTGTGCGTGGGTACATGTGTATGTATGTGCCTGCAATGATACGCTGAAAACACAGAGTATCACAAGTCAATAGAAAAAAGCCGACCCCAGGCTAGTTACACCAGAAGGGGCAGCCATAGGCATTTAGAGGCTCCCCAGAGTCGAGTCCTGACTAAGCATGTGGCAAAGGGAACCGTGATGACATCCATCACCAGTAGCATGGCCTCCAAGTGGACCAGCCTCAGACATACTCATCCAGAATCAATCTGGATCACCTCTGTCCAACAGAAAGACAGCGTGAATCATATACCTAGTTTTAATTTTTCCAGCAACTTCATTAAAAAAGGAAAAAAAAAGAAACAGGTGAAATTAAATTTAATGATATATTTTATTGAACGCAAATCATCCAAAGTATTATCATCTCAGCGTGTAATCAAGAGAAAAAGTTATTTGTTCTTTAGCCACACATAGTCTTCAGAATCTGGTGTGTATCTTCCACTCAACTGACATCTCAATTTGGATACTAAATTTCCATCAGAAACACTTGATCCGTAGTTCAATTTCACAAAATTTACAGTTGACAAAGGAGATCCACATGCCCAAGTTGTTCCAAACACAACTATTGTTCCAATAATTGAATCAATTATCAGTTTTTAAATTTTAATTCAAGGGGCGTCTGGGTGGCTCAGTTGGTTGGGCGGCCGACTTTGGCTCAGGTCATGATCTCATGGTTCATGGGTTCGAGCCCCGCGTTGGGCTCTGTGCTAACAGCTCAGAGCCTGGAGCCTGCTTTGGATTCTGTGTCTCCCTCTCTCTCTGACCCTCCCCTGCTCACGCTGTGTGTCTGTCTCTCTCTCAGAAATAAATAAAACATTAAAAAAATTTTTTTAAAAAGAAAAAAATGTTTTAAGATGAGAAAACAAAGTTCAGAGAAGTTAAGGGGATGGCATGAAGTCACATGCTGGTGATAGTGCAGGAATTCTCACCCCCGCACATCTGGCTCTGGGTCCACTGCTTCTCCCACAGCCAGCACAGCGCTCCAGCCTCAGCCATGCCTCAGTCTCCAGCTGCTGCCAGCCTACAGTCCAAGAGGAGAGCAGGGAGCCCTGGAGCAGAGGCCCACAGGGCTCTTCCCAGGCCTCGAGGAAGACCGGCTCTCCTCTCCATCATCCTGGCAGCAGGTTGGGGAGGTATCCCAGGAGCCTGCAGGGGCTGGTCATCTCCCCATCTCACCTTGTAGTCAGGCACCCACTGATGTCCTTCTCCAGAGCTACAGAGAACACGGAGGAAGGAACCAACCACTCCTCAAAAGAAGCAGAAGAACCAAGGGAATGAGTTAGGCTCATCTTCCGTCACATTGAATGCAGATGATCTTACTGTTCTCTGGAATTCCTGAGAAGGGAGACTCCAGAAGGCTCCACCCCAAAGCCTCTGATGCAATTCTTCAATTCCACACAACAGCGAGAATAAACAATGGACAATTAACTACACACGGCAACCAACATGGTAAATCACAAGGATATTGCTAAGCGAAAGAAGCCAAGCCCTCTAAAGGAAGCATACTGCGTATTTCCATTTATGTGAAATTCTAAAATGGTCAAACTAATATATGCTCAAGGATTCTCAGAACAATGATCATCCTTAGTTGGGACTGGTTGCGGGGGGTGGAAGGAGTAGATGTCAGGGTCAAGGGGTTTGGGGGGACCTGGTGCTGTTCTGTTTCCCACCCTGAGTGCTTGGCACATGACTGTGTTTGTGAAAATTCAGTATGTGTACTTTTCTGTTTTAACTGTGTACGAACTTCCTGGGGTGATGGAAATGTTCAATAAATTGATCTGAGTAGTGTATATAGGTATATGTTAAGGGTCATTGACCTGTTCACTAAGGTTGTATTTTACTGTTTATAAATGAAACACAGCAAGTTATACCCCCCACCAAAAAAAAAAAAAAAAAAGAATTTCAGGAATGTCATATAATTTTTCTTCCTAAATGTAAGCCACTGTAACCTCACTAGCTTAACCTCAAGTTCTTATTTAAAAAATAGTTTATAAATACTAAATACCTACGTGAACTTTAAGAAGGTGTTATGAAGGGGAGCCTGGGTGGCTCAGTTGGTTGAGCATCTGACTTTGGCTCAGGTCATGATCTCGCAGTTCGTGGATTCGAGTCTCGCGTTGGGCTCTGTGCTGACAGCTGATTCTGAGCCTGCTTCAGATTCTGTGTCTCCCTCTCTCTCTGACCCTCCCCTGCTCATGATGTCTCTCTCTCTCTCTCTCTCTCTCTCTCTCCCACAAGTAAATAAAAACATTAAAATAATTTTTAAAAAAAGAGGGTGTTATGAAATCAAAATGACACTCTAGTATATAACTGCAGTGCCCTAAAATATCTCTTAAATGTATTATCTTAAGAGATGATGCTACACACCTTCCCTCAAAGATCCCTTGCTTAAGATAATATTTTACTTCCAAGCCTTTTCCCCTCCCAACTGAAAGTATAAAAGAAGGCTTAAGCCCAGACAAAAATGGTCACAGATTTCAAACTTATAAGGTCAAAATCAATGAGACTGTATATCAAAGCACTTTCCTTTCACAAAACATTGTATTAAGTTCAGACATTGGGCACTTGGATGGCTCGGTTGGTTAGGTGTCTGACTTTTGATATTGGCTCAGGTCATGATCTCATGTTCCTCAGATTGAACCCCATGTCTGGCTCTATGCTGACATCATGGAACCTGCTTGGGATTCTCTCTCTCTCTGTTTCTGTCTCTGTCTCTCTCTCTCTCCCTTGAAGTTCTCTGTCCCTCCTCTGCTAGTGCTCTCCCTCTCTCAAAATAAATAAACCTTTTTTAAAGTTTATTTATTTATTGTGAGGGGAGAGAAAGCACAAACAGGGGAAGGGTATAGAGAGAGGAGAGAGTGAGAATCCCAAGCAGGTTTCACACTTCCAGCATGGAGCCCAATGCAGGGATCGAACTCACCAACCATGAGATCATGACCTGAGCTGAATTCTTATGCTTAACCAACTGAGCCACTCAGGCACCCTAAAAATAAATAAATAAACTTTAAAAAAAATAATAAATGCAAACATTGAAAAAGTTAAAATATTGGCTTCTTAGTTTTCCAAAATAATGTAAGAAAACTTCCCCAGGAGATTGATGCAGACAATTACTGGTCCCTTATCTTGTCTATCAATCTCAATGTGCCAAACAAATACTATATTTTAGTACTGGGTATTTGTTAATATAGATTCTTAGCAAGGTAAATTAAATTCCCTACAAATTTTATTATCAACTCAGGAACACTATTTTCGGGCTGTTGAAAGTCCTTAAGCTCTTTAAGTAACAACCCAAGTTCAGCATTTCAAGATCTCCTAAGACCTAGAGGTTTGACTTTTATTCTGAAGGCCAACATCCCAAGGTCAGCCACTGAGAATATTTATAAAACAAGAATACTTATTTCAATATGGTCAATAATATTGTAACCACTTTGTATGGTCACATGGTAACCATACTTATTATTGGAGTGAACATTTCATAGTATACATGATGGTTGAATCACTGTGTTGTATACCTGAAACTAATGTAATATTAGATGTCAACTAGGCTTCAATTAAAAAAAAATCTTTTAAAGTAAAAACTACTTATTTCGGGGCGCCTGGGTGGCTTAGTCAGTTAAGCGTCCGACTTTCCCTTAGGTCATGATCTCGCGGTTCGTGGGTTCGAGCCCCGCGTCGGGCTCTGTGCTGACTGCCAGCTCAGAGCCTGGAGCCTGTTTCAGAGTCTGTGTCTCCCTCTCTCTCTGACCCTCCCCTGCTCACGCTGTCTCTCTCTCTCTCTCTCTCCTAGAAATAAAGAAAACATTTAAAAAAAATTTTTAAAAAGACTACTTATTTCATATTGCAAAAT
Organism: Crocuta crocuta; assembly: GCF_008692635.1. NCBI lineage: Eukaryota > Metazoa > Chordata > Mammalia > Carnivora > Hyaenidae > Crocuta > Crocuta crocuta. The sequence goes on from NW_027527934.1 coordinate 2,696,192, forward strand.
TCCCATTTGTCCCCAGAAGTATGTAAACCACTACAAAACATCAGCAACAACAAATTTCACCAAAATGATTAAACAATGGCACTTCAATAAACTGTTATGTGTCTTATGAGAAATGAAGAACTTCTTGAACACGAACCTAAATTCCAATGTCCTGAGGGAGGGGCCGTAAACTATGGGAAAGAGGAATATAACTCTGTCTTAAGAACAGAATACCCTGGGGGTGGGTCCTGAACAGGGACAGCAATAATCTTAAAGGGACCAATGTCACTTAAAACAGCCATGGCCAATATAATTTTCAAACCAGGCCATACCCTGTGATAGTCAGTCTGACATTCACATTGTCCACATACTCTTAATGCAGCTTCTTTTTTTTTTTTTTTTTAATAAAGATGGATTTTTTTAGGGCCACTTGGGTGGCTCGACCCTCACATCAGGCTCTGCACTGAGAGTGGGGAGCCTGCTTGGGGTTCTCTCTCTCTCTGTCTCTCATACACACACACACACACACACACACACACTAAAACAAACTTTAAAAAATTGATTTTTTAAAGCTTTTTGTTTTGAGAGGGGAAGGGCAGAGAGAGAGGGAACAAGACAATCCCAAGTAGGCTCTATGCTGTCAGTACAGAGCCCCATACAGGGGCTCAAACTCACAGATCATGAGATCATGGCCTGAACTGAAATCAAGAGTTGGATACTTACCAGACTGAGCCACCTAGGCGCCCCACAAAGCAGCTTCTTCTTCTTCTTTTTTTAAAAAATAATTTATTGTCAAATTGGCTAACATACGTGTATACAGTGTGCTCTTGGTTTGGGGGGTGGATTCTCATGATTCATCACTTACATACAATACCCAGTGCTCATCCCAGCAAGTGTCCTCCTCAATGCCCATCAAAGAGTTTCTTAATGAATAATCTGAATTAAAACAAGTGATAAAGGTATGCTAATACTTTTGGGGATGACAAGAACAACGACAACAACAAAAAACCCTCTTCTCTCTCAGTACTACACACACGAGCCATATAACTGACTCTATGGCTTATTTTTTTAATCCTCAGAATAACATTCTTGAGCAAAGACAAGTTTCGGATAAATGTCCTTCTGGCCCATCTGCTGTATTATAATTCAGTGGACTCACACACAGTCAAATGCCAAGTCCTTCAAAGGACTTGCAAAGAGAGTCTTACCTGAGAAAAGTTCAGCCCATTCAGTGGATGGCACTGCTCTTCCACCTTTTCCACGGCCCCAGTCTGTTTCCTCAGCCGCTCGGCCTCCTGGGCAAGGTACAGGTCTAAGACAGGCACCCCGCGGGACTTAATGTCCACTTCGGTCAGGGAGTTGACCATGAGCATCACCCAGACGGGCCGCTTCCGCTCCCAGTTCCCCGCGATGGCATTGAAGAGGTAGTCCGCATAGAGCCCCTTGCCACGCTGGTCTGGGGTCATCCACGAGGGCATCATGAGCTTGACGTACTCGAGGTGGCGCTTGAGGCGGCAGTAGATGTCCCTGGGGAGCACATCCTGGAGGTTCTCGCCCTGCGGCAGCATCTGACAGCTGGTGAGGGCCGATACAGTGTAGGGGTCTGTGAGGTCCAGCTCAAAGTACACGATGCTGCTCTGCTGAAAAGCCTCCTTGGAGTTGTCGGGGATAAAGTCCCAAACCCGGGTGTATGGAACATGGATCGTGCCAAAGAAGTAAGATGGCGGGTCTCGCTTTATGGTCCACAGGAAGGAATTCAATTCACTCTGCTGAAGGGAAAAGAAAGGCCATTAAGTCATGATATGGAGGGTCAGAAACCTGAGAGAAGAAAATGAATGGCAGAGATATGTCACACCACGAGAGGACAATGACCAAACCACAATTTAGACTTTGGAGTCCAAGTAGATTCACGGGCCAGCAGCGGGAGTCCTCAACGCAGCCTCTTCCCTTTGTTCCCCCAAAATGTTGATTAAAGTCAAAAAGGCAATAGCAGTCTTTAAATTTGCCCTAGCAATGAACGGGGCAGAAATTAAAGTGAGGACTCTCAAGGGACTCCAAGGACACACCTGGTACGGATGAGGGACACCTGAGGAGACCATGGCTCCTTCTCAGGCAGGCAGACTGACGGTATCTGCTTCTTCAGATCTCAAATCCAACATTCCCCAAAGCAGTGGCTCTCTACAGTGGCCCAGTCTCTCCCAGTGGCTTTTCAGGCTGAGCAGTGGTGTACATCCACCCAAAGCCAAGCCATCGTCCCCTCTGTGCCTGAGTCGCTCAGTTTCAACAGCAGGCATGTACGAAGTGTCTGTTTAGGAAGAGACTCTGTACAAAGAAGGGCACAGGGCAGCCCTCAAGGACTTCAAGTCAGAAGGTCAGATATGAGGTGAACCATACACCCAGCAACCCAGAAGTGTGAAAATTCAGGTTTACAGAAAAGATATGGATACATTCCCTTTACAAAAGGCTTTAGTTTATGCAGCCTTTTAAGTACCATGTTCTCCTGTACTGTGGAGTTTCAGCTCACAATCAGTTCTCATTATTGTCATCATTATGTTCTGAAAAGTCACCAAAACACTGAATTACCAAATAATGAACCACTGCTCCTAGGAGAAATACAAGCGTTAGGTTCCTACAAGCCTCTGGTCACAAAATTTTCATCGACAGATAAATGCATAACCTTGTTTTATATGTGCTCTGTTGAAAAGCATCTTCTTTAATACATGTTGATTCATTGACATTGAACTCACAGCCAACAGCACAACAACTCATGCCTGAAGGAAGCTCATCTAACACAAACATGTTCTCCATGAGGCATGAGCCTCTTTGTGCTTAGGAACACTACATAGTATCTATGCTTGCTTATTCTAAACACTGAGCACAAAAACAGAAAAAAACGTAGCATTAAGTACTATCACTAAAAGGACACTTATTCACCTGTTACTTGTTTGAGAGCTGAAACAAAGCACAGTATCAATTTATTCCACCTCAGCTGGGAGCGTGTGCATCAGGCGACTCAAACTCTTCCCAGTTCAGGGCGCCTGGGTGGCTTAGTCGGTTAAGCGTCCGACTTTCGCTTAGGTCATGATCTCGCGGTTCATGGGTTCGAGCCCCGCGTCAGGCTCTGTGCTGACTGCCAGCTCAGAGCCTGGAGCGTGTTTCAGTCTGTGACTCCCTCTCTCTCTGACCCTCCCCTGTTCACGCTGTCTCTCTCTCTCCTAGAAATAAATAAAACATTTAAAAAAAAAACAAAAACTCTTCCCAGTTCTGGGTATGTCCACCCATGAAAGTGCCGCAGGCATTGGGGTTACTAATCCATTTTACCAAGTAGCCTAATTCACAAACATGAGATCTGCAAATAGTGAGGATCAGGTGTTTTTGCATTTGTGTGGCCGTTGTTGAAGCTATAACAACTTGTTTTCAAATGAGAGTTTACACAGAATCTCAAAATCTCCGACAGATGAGAGCTGGCTGATGCAGGGGCCGATTCCCCCTTCTCAGACTTCAACCTCTTCTCCTCCTGCTCCCGGCCATCTTCTGACCACCCAGAGGGCAGAGGCGGACAGGTAAACACAAGGGCTGGGAGGGAGATATTGGGGTGGGAGGGAAGGCCAGCAGCACATGAGCTCACAGCTCTGGATAAAGGCGATTGGCTGAGCAGCCTGAGCCACATGGGAATAGGCCCAGGGCTCCAGAATGGGCTTTTCAAAACCAAACTAGAAATCCTGAATTTAAATAAAATATTCCAATTGGAAAATGCAACCTCCATTTTCTTAAATGCCATGCAAGCCAAACAGAACATATCTCACTAGCCCCCAGTCTGTGCCCTTGTTTTTTTCAAGTATTTAAATTATGGGGCACCTGGGTGGCTCAGTCGGTTAGGCATCCGACTTTGGCTCAAGTCATGATCTCATGATTTGTGAGTTCAAGCTCCACATCGGGCTCTCTGCCGTCAGCGTGGAGCCCGCTTTGGATCCTCTGTCTTCCTCTCTCTGCCCCTCTCCTGCTTGTGCGCTCTCTCTCTCTCTCTCTCTGTCTCTCAAAAATAAATAAACATTTTTAAAAATTTTTAAGTATTTAAGTTACAGTTCTACTCACACATCCACCTTTTCAAAAATGCACAAATGGGTGAAAGAAGCCTAAATTCTTCTGCTTCTATTTCAGCTTCCCCACTGAGATTTTTTTTTTTAAATGTTTTATTTATTTCTAGGAGAGATAGAGAGAGACAGCGTGAGCAGGGGAGGGTCAGAGAGAGAGGGAGTCACAGACTGAAACAGGCTTCAGGCTCTGAGCTGGCAGTCAGCACACAGCCCGACGCGGGGCTCAAACCCACGAACCGCGAGATCATGACCTAAGGGAAAGTCGGACGCTTAACCGACTAAGCCACCCAGGCGCCCCATTCCCCACTGAGATTTTTAAAAGCCACTTCATTTCTCTGTACCTCAATTTCCTCATCTTTAAGAGTTAGATAACAGTATTTGTCATAGGTTATGGAAATAAACAAACTAGAGAGCTAATTGTTAAGTGAATGAACAAATGAAAAAAACATATTTCTAACACCTATTAATGATTGAATTAATAATAAGAGGAATCACATCCAGGGTCTCCAGCCTGACCTTAGGCACCCGCTTGTGAAGTAACAAATGTCCCCAGGATTATTTAAATACATCAAAAAGCCAAACAGAAGCTCTACATCTAAAACAATGGCTGCCAACACTAATTAAACAGTCCAATGTCTCACTGTTTGAATTAGGTCAAGCCAGGAGAAAAACAGTGGTTAACTAGACGCTAATCAAAAGTTGAGACTGACAGTTATGGCTTTGGTTTATTTACAATGGGTAACCAAGGGCACCTGGGTGGCTCAGTCGGTTGAACATCCAACTCTTGATTTCAGCTCAGGTCACAATCCCAGGGTTATAGGATTAAGCTCCACATCAGGCTACAAGCTGAGCATGCAGCCTGCTTAAGATTCTCTCTCTCTCCCTCTTCCCCTCTCCCTGGCTTGTGCGCTCTCTCTCTCTCTCTCTCAAATTAAAAAGAAAAAAATGGTAACAAAATAATTACCTATAAATGTAACTGGTTTGGTATAAGTAGACTTCCAGGTAGAGGTTTAGTTTGGAGTTTGGTTTACTTGTTCACTTTACTGGGAAGAAACAATAACCAGAGAGCCTGAATGGTGACATGACTGGGCACCACTGCCCTATATAAGGGGTCTGCTCACACAAGTTACACCGAGTCTACCAAAGGACTTATACACAGTTTCCAACCCAGAGACACAGTGAAGAGCTAAAACGTTATCATTAAAACCAAGGGCACCTAATCCATTTTCATCTGCCAGGAGATTTTGATATTAAACAAATATATTCCCCAGAAAATCCAATTCATACTGCAGGATCACGGCTGAGATTGGGGGGTAGGCAGAGTGCAAGGGGTGGTCTCATTTTGGTTTGGTTTGGTTTGGTTTTACCCAATGCCTTTAGTCTCCCTAAAGTCTCATCCTACCTCAAAATACCTACACTTCTCTTTAAACAAAATCTGTTCAACTATATGTACCATTTTCATTTATTTATTTATTGCTGTCTTTTCAATTAGTATTAGTCTAGAAATAGAGTTGTTGTACGATCTTTTTGCTGAAAACTGCTCCTATTTAAAAAAAAAACAAACAAAGAGGAGCACCTGGGTGGCTCAGTCGGTTAAGCATCTGACTTTGGCTCAGGTCACGATCTCACAGTTCGTGGGTTCAGGTCCCACATCAGGCTCTGACAGCTCAGAGCCAGGACCCTGCTTCAGATTCTTTGTCTCCTTCTCTTCCTGCCCCTCCCCCGCTTACACTGTCTCTCTCTCTCTCAAAAATAAATAAACATTAAAAAAATTAAAAGCAAACAAACAAGACTCATGTGGGGCATCCAGCCATGTAATAACAGTAAGGACACTAAGAACAGCTGGCTGTGATCAAATATTCACTGTGCACCAGGGACAATCCAAGAGTTGCACAAGAATGTTCCTACCAGGGGCGCGTGGGTGGCTTAGTCGGTTAAGCGTCCGACTTTCACTTAGGTCATGATCTCACGGTTCGTGGGTTCGAGCCCCGCGTCGGGCTCTGTGCTGACTGCCAGCTCAGAGCCTGGAGCCTGTTTCAGTCTGTGACTC
>NW_027527934.1:2702356-2735521 GCF_008692635.1 Crocuta crocuta
CATGATCTCACGGTTCGTGGGTTCGAGCCCCGCGTCGGGCTCTGTGCTGACTGCCAGCTCAGAGCCTGGAGCCTGTTTCAGTCTGTGACTCCCTCTCTGACCCTCCCCTGCTCATGCTGTCTCTCTCCCTCCTAGAAATAAATAAAAAATATATATATATTAAAAAGAAAATGTTCCTACCATATGCATTCAACATGCACATGTTCTACAATTATTTAGACTCCTCTTAGTATGTGCCAGCCACTGTTGTAGGTATGAGGCACTGGGGCATTTAAGGGCACTAGAAATACAACAGTGAATGGAAAACAGGTACCTGCCTCGGGTATGTCAGTGATATCTGTTGTGGAGAACACAAGAGCAGGAAAGGGAGCAGGGAGTACTGGCCGAGGGGTTATTCAGTCTTCAATACAGTGATCAGAAAATCACAGAATGCGGGCACTTGCACAGCTCAGTCAGTTAAGGATCCGATGCTTAGTTTCGGCTCAGGTCTTGATCTCATGGTTTCGTGAGTTCAAGCCCCACATTGTGATCTGTGCTAACAGCATGGAGCCAGCTTGGGATTCCCTCTCTCTCTGTCTCTCTCTGTCTCTCTCTCTCCCTCCCTCTTTCTCTGCCCCTCTCCCGCTTACACTCGTGCTTTCTCCCTCAAACAAACAAACAAACAAACAAACAAACTTAAAAGAAAATCACTGCACATCTGGTAGGAGATTTAGGTCTTTCTGTGAAGGAGGTAAGAGGGCAAACCAGGGGAATAGCTGAGAGAAAAGCCTTCCCTCCAGGAGAAGGGAACAGTAGTGCAAAGGCCCTGAGGCAGAAAGGTGCTAGCAAGGATGTCATCATAGCTGCGGCAGGGTGAGGGAAGAGGAAAGCAGGAGGAGAGGTTAGGGAGGTGAGCAAGGCCAGGCCACACTGGAGCTAGGGCAGGTCTTTGTGAGAGGAGCGGTGTGAGCTGATCCTGAACAGGGTCACGCCCTGGTAGCCGTGAGGAACAGAGAGAGGGATGAGGGCAGATGCAAGAAAGTCAGCTAGGAAATTACCAAAACAATCCAAGCAAGAGAACATAGCAGTCATGGCAGAATTGAAATGTGATCAGGTTCTGGATATATTCTGGAAGCCGGAGCTAATGGGACTTGCTGATGAGCTGGTTAATTCAAAGGACAAAGTTGCCATCAACCAAGACAGAGGAGAGAGCAGGTGGAAGAGGATCAGAGGGGAAGGTCAGAAGTCTGGCCTGGGCTCTGCTGAGTCAATATGTGAAGCAGACAGCCAAGCAGGGAGGTTGAGGTGGCAGGTGGGCACATAAATCCGGACTTTGGGAGAGGCCTGTGCCAGAGGGTAAAAACGAGGCACTGTCACCATTTAGATGTGTTAGTTAAAGCAATGGGACTGAATCAGACCTCCAAGGAGCCAGGTGTAATTTAGGAAGGTAAAGGTCTAGAAATAATCTAACCTTGCAAAGTCAAGAGAAAGAAGAGCAGCCAGCAAAAGAGAATGAGAGAAGTGGTCATCGAGGTCGCCAGAAAATCGAAAGACTAGGGGCGCCTGGGTGGCTTAGTCGGTTAAGCGTCCGACTTTCGCTTAGGTCATGATCNTTGAAAGACTAGGAAGCCAACCAGAGACAGCGCTTCAAGGAGGAGAATGTAAGCTGATGAGCGAAATGAGTCAAGGATTTGAGGACTGGCCTCTGGATGGAGCAACACTGAAGACACCAGGGCCCTATACAAGAATGACTTGGTGGCATGCGGGGGGTGAAAGCCTACCCGTTCAGGAGCAAATGGGAAGAAAGGCAGTAAGAAGATACACAACGACTTAAGACGCTGGCCATTGCCATGTGCAGAAATTGTGAACTTGAGAGGTTTATGAGGTTACGCGAGGTCCCCCAGTGGTTCAGTGGATTCAAAGCCAGGCAGACTGGGTCCCGAGCCCTGGGTTTGAAACATCACATTGTGTGACCTTAACATGCAACACACTTTACTTGGTCTCATCGTATCTTTCTGCGTGAGCCTCGCAGGCGCAGAGCTGCTCAGCAGAGCTCCTGACTCGGGTCCGGCAGAGGCTCTGTCCAGCTCCCCTGCCCCGGCCCCAGGACCTGCCCCAATAAATCTGCCCCAGTTGTGTCCGTTGAATCACTGGCAATTTTAACGCACACATCTGTAATCCATGCAGTAAAACAAAGGAGCACAGTGACAACTTGTGTCATGTGGACTAAGTCCCTTAGCGGCTGCACCGCTCAGCTCCTCCCGTCCCAGCCTCCTGGGCCCTGTGATAATGGCGCTTTTCCTAAAATGCACTTCAGCAGACCAGCTAGAATGATACCAAAATGAGGTAGTTGGCTTTAGCGGTCACTTTTCATTCAACAAATATTTATTGAGTGTCTACAGTGGCCAGGCACTCTTCTCAGCCTGGGTATGCAGCAGCAAACCAAACAGACAAAAATTCCACCCCCGATGAAGATTACGGGGGAAGGTTGGTAGGGGGGGCCGCAGCAAACACATTTTTATCAGTTAAGTGCTACAACGAAAATAAAGCAGGAAAGGCAGGTAAGAGGGCAGGTGGGTCAGGGGTTTGACATAATCTTTAATAGGTAATCAGGAAGGGTCTCTTTGAGCAAAGACCAGGTGGAAGTATGGGAACAAGCATGTTGCAGGCCACCTTGGAAGACCTCTCTGTAATGATTAACGAAAGTTGAAACCAGCTCTCAAGGCACAAAATGCCACGTAGTGCGGTGGAGGCTGGATTCCAGGGCTTTACTCTACAACCTCAATCCCCGCCCCCCCCGCTTCTGGGGCACCCACCCACAGTGCCCTCTACAGAGTGCAGGTCAAGCGTATAGCCCTGCCACTCACTGACCTGACCTCTGCAGGGGATAACACGGTTTGCTCCCAGAATAGTTCAGAGATTTTCAAAATGTGGCCCAGGGACCTATGGGTGTCCACATGGCCCGTCCAAGAGGTCTGCAAGGCCAGGACTATTTTAATAATAATGCTAAGATAGTTTCCTCTCTTGCTGTCATTCTTTCACACACGTACACCTAGAATTTTCTAAAGGCTACAGGTGTGTGACAACATCACTGCTGTGACGGTTAATGACATGTGTGCTTATGTATCCTTGTGTTTTACTAATGGGCCCCTCAACCTACATCCATAAAGGCTCTTTGGAGTCCTCGGGACTTTTTTTAAATGTGGAGGGATGCTGAGACCAAAAACTTTGAGAACTGGGAGAATATAAAAGGCCATGAACACAAGTTCAAGAGTAAAGAGAAACAGAGACTTTTATCACGACTCACTCATCATACCATAATTTGGAGTGGAGTCTGCAAAAGGGAAAAACGTTTGCTTTCACAGGAAAGGATGGGTTTCCGCCTTGTATAACGAGAGCGCAGCTGCCACAGCGCAAGAGTTCCAAATTCTCCCTGGTGCGTATTTCCCTCTGCAGCCACCACGCTGCTCGCTTTCCTACAGGGAAAGCAGCGCAGGAAGCTCGGGGAAATCAGTGTGACTCCCCGGTCAGCCCCGTGCGCCAGGAAGGCTCAATTAGGTCACCCTCTCCTTTCCTGTGGTTAGGACGATGAATACAATTACCACTAGCCGGAGGTGACACGGCCCCGGGTGCCGCGCAGGTGTCGCCGACGGTGGGGCGACCCTCGTGTCCGAGCGCGCACAGCCCACCTGAAAGACGGGCCTAGGATCAGCCTCCCCAACTCCAAGGATCCGGAGATCAGACCCACCAATACAAACTCACAAAATTGAACCTCCACGGAGCTCGGAAGTGAACTTCAGAAGGACAGAAAATTTCGAGTGTAAGAAAATTGATTAGGAAAAGGAAACATTGATCTCGAAAGAGGGCCAGGCTCGCAGACGCTAGACCTGTCCGACTTCCGGTCGGCTTCTGCCCCCCGTAGGGCGCGGTGGACCCGGGCAGGTCACTGGCACTCCTCGCCTGGGTTCCGCTCACCTGAAAAGCGCCCCTGCGAACATCTAAGGAAGAGTCTGTGCGTGAACGCGTGGCTGTCAGATGTGGCTACTTCGCCAAGGCGCTCTGTGACCTGGGGCACACATGTCCCTCTCTGAGCCTCAATTTCCCAGCTTGGTAAAACAAGGGGGATGGCGTCAGCTCCCCCAAATCCCTTCTAACTCAGGCATTGACTATACCAAGGTTAAAGCAAGCAGCTACAGGGCGCTCCTACCATTTGGGTAAGAGCAGGGGAAATTAAACGCTAGGGAAGAGAAGGCAGAACAAACCTACAAAGTAAATGTGCCGAAGTCCCTGCACCGCTCTATCTTAGCGGACTCATCCACCGAATGTGCCCGAATGCCCGCGAAGCAGGCTGGAGAGACCCGGGAGACCCCGCCGGGACTCCCTTTAGCTGTCCTGCCCAATGGCGAGGGCTGGGGACAGGGTCTCACGCGGCTAGGGGACTGCGCCGCCGCCAGAAAGGGGACCCCGGGGTGCAGCGGATGCTCCAGCAAAAAGGCGCCGCAGGGGGAGGTGGCCTGGGATCCGAGCGCGCGGTGCTCCGCAGGCTTGGAAACGTAACCCCCCAGGGGAGGTGCGGGAAAGCTGCGTGCCCACGCCCGACGCGCGCCCTACCTGGGGCTTGAGCTCGCAGTTGGCTGAGGCTGGCGCGCCGCGCGGCGGGGCTGCGCCCGTGGGCAGGAGGCAGAGGGTCGGCAGCAGGAGCCAGCCCCAGGGACTCATCCTCCCCCCGNGCCCGAGCTCTGCCGGGGCCGCCGGCCACCTGGCGAGCCGGCCAGAAGGGGAAAGTGAAGGTCAGCACTGTCTTCCAACCTCACCCCAAAATCCTATTGGCTCCTGCCCTTACCTCTGTATTTATGCTGCCAGTTCTGAGTGTGGCTCTCGATTGCAAGTCAGTCCAAAGAAACAAATGATAGGCTATACTTTAAAGGAAAGCGCGTTTAAACAAAGGAAATCACCCTGTTATAAGAGGGGAACGGGGGGCGCCTGGGTGGCTTAGTCGGTTAAGCGTCCGACTTTCACTTAGGTCATGATCTCGCGGTTCGTGGGTTCGAGCCCCGCGTCGGGCTCTGTGCTGACTGCCTGCTCAGAGCCTGGAGCCTGTTTCAGTCTGTGACTCCCTCTCTCTCTGACCCTCCCCTGCTCACGCTGTCTCTCTCTCTCCTAGAAATAAATAAAAACAAAAAAAAAAATTTTATAAGAGGGGAACGGTCCGTTTGTGCATACATTTAACATCCGGGACCACAAAAGCCAGTACCCCATTAGGTGTTTTCTTAAGGGAGTTGGGAGAATAATATTAAGGATGTGAACACCAGACTTGAAGGACTCCTTCAAAGGCTAAGTGAGGACATTTATGGAAAGCATCTTGTTTGATACACACAGGAGGCCTGCAGAATGAACTTGCTCCCTTTCTGCTCCTAATCCCTTTTCACAACGCTGAGCCTTCAGGAAGAAAACATTACGAAAGCCACGAGCTGTGCCCAGCCTCTGCCACCTCCCACCCAAGCCCTGGGCGGACTTCACCAACCTTGAGGTACAGCCCAGACTTTCGCGTGATCACCTTCTGAGTGGTGTAGTCCCTGTCCATTTTGGGACCCGGAAAGAAACTGGGAGTGATGAGGGGTTGGGGAGATGCAGAGGCCCAGATTTACACGCCAAGGGAGGAGTTCTCTGAGCCTCAGATGCCCATTTGCAATACTCCAGTAAAGAACCCCCTGGCTTTTAAAAGCCAAGTTTCTCCAGCTTTGATTTCAGAGGCGTTTAGGCTTCAGGTGTTTTTGTGAAATCGCTAGATTTTTCCTGTTTTAAGTTTCAGTGGGGGGTTGCTTTCTGGAGTTGACTCTCCTGTCACCAAATGACACCCTTTTAGCCTGTCGTCGAACCTTGGACCGCAAGCCGACCCGCACCGCCACCTGTCAGGGTTTTCAGGTTGCCAGTGCTGCCGCCTACTGGCAAAAATGTTCTCTCCCGGCGTGAGATGAAAGCACCCGAATCGCTAAAGGAAGTAATTAACTATTACTTCATACTCTTCCCCGATTCCAAATGGAGTGTCAATCAGTCAGCTGGGGCTAGGGGAAGAGGGGGAGGGAAAATATGTCCCAAAACAAGACTGAGGGATGCCTGGGTGGCTCAGTCGGTTAAGCATCTGACTTCAACTCTGGTCATGATCTCAGGGTTGGTGAGTTCAAGGTTGGGGAGCTCAAGCCAACGTGGGGCTCTGTGCTCACTGCTGTGAGCCTGCAGCCTGCTTGGGATTCTATGTCTCCCTCTCTTTCTCTCTCTGCCCCTCCCCACTCATGCCCTGTCTCTCTCTCTCTCAAAACTAAACATTTTTTAATTAAAAAAAAAAAAAACAAGTCTGAGTTTGTTAGTTTTCTTTGTTTGTCTCTTTCCTATTCCCTTGATTCTTGCTCTAACCTTTATTATTTCCTTCCTTCTACTTTGGATTATGTTGCTCTCATTTTTCTAGCTTCTTAACGTGGGACACCAGGTCACTGACTTTAAGCCTTTCTTTTCTAATATAAGCATGTTAAAGCTAGAAATTTCCCTCTAAGCACTGCTTTAGCTGCATTACCCAGATTTTTGAAAAGCTGTATTTTCATTATCATTCAGTTTGGGATACTTTTTGATTTCTCTGGTGGGTTTTTTTCTTTGACCATGGTTAGTTTAGAAATATGTTGCTTAATTCTCAAATTGTGGATTTTTCCTAGACATCTTGTTACGATTTCTGATCTAGCTCCATTACAATCAGAGAATATAGTCTGTATGACTGCAATCATTTTACATTAACTGGGACTTGGTTTATGGCCCAGGATATGGTCATACACTGAACTTGAAATGTCTAGTGTATGAACAATTTTCTTCAGCTCCAATATTTTTTTAGGTGGAGCTGCCTGCCTTACCCCCATCATTAAGTAGAATTTATTCTGTATGACACCCAATATCCAAACGTTCAATAAGATCACATCTACTCTATATACATTGTCTGTACAGACATTCTTAAGGCCCCCATCACTTCACAGTGCTGCCCCAGACCTGGTGACAGGCCGGCCTGCATGACCTGGTCCTCACCTATCTTCTAGGCTGATAGGTTTTCTGGCTTCCACTTCATGATTAAGGAGACGCTGGAGCGCCTGGGTGGCTCATGGCCAACTTCGGCTCAGGTCGCGATCTCACGGTTCCCGAGTTCGAGCCCCACCTCAGGCTCTGTGCAGACAGCTCAGAGCCTGGAGCCTGCTTCGGATTCTGTGCCTCCCTCTCTGTCCGCCCCTCCCCCACTCTCACTCTGTCTCTCTCTTTCAAAAGCAAATAAACATTAAAATCTTTTAATAAATAAATAAACATTAAAAAAAATAAAAAGAAAGAGATGCTAAATGTCCTCCTAGCCTCCTCTCTGCCTATCCACAGTTTCGGTATCTGGTTCAGCTCCCTTCCTTGGGTATTGTTCTTGCAGCCCATTGCCAGACACCTGGATGTTCCTAAACTTTCCCCTGCTTCTTTCTGTTTCTCTTTCATGTATAGTTGGTACCCTGGTAACCTTCCCGTGTCCACCTATTTTTAGTTCTTCCTTTTGTGCCCCTACCAATGGATTCCTGAAGCACACAAATCTGTGAGGCTTGTCCCCTTCACAGCAGTCACCCGAGGAAATTATACTCTGGAGTTCTATTTGTTCTTTCCCCTAAATCAGATCCTCCCTCAAAGACAAAGTTTTCAGGATGCCCAGAGGATTTGCTGTGGCTTCCACCACACCGGCCTTGCCTGGCTGGCCTGGCCTGACTGACCTGTAGCCATCCAAAGCCTGAATCACTTAGCACACTGCAGATTTCCCAAAATGGTCGGGGCAGCCCCAGGGTGGAGGGTAGGTCCCCTGATCCTGCCCCCCGGCATTCACACTTTTGTTTAATTCCCTCCCCCTGAGTATGAGCAGGAACCTGTGACTTGCTTCCAACCAACAAAAGGTGACAAAGACGATGGGTTGTACGTGATCACTTACATGTGATCACACAAGAGTGTGCTGACAGTCTCACTAGGGTCTCTCCATTGCCATCTTTGATGAAACGAGCTGTCATGAGTCCTACGGCCAGGAGGAAATGAATTCTGCCAAGCATCTGAGTGAGCTCAGAAGCAGATCCTTCCCCAGTAGAACCTCTGATGGGAGCCCTGTCCTGGGCAGCACCTTGTTTGCAGCCTTGGGTTACCCTCAGCAGAGGACCCAGTTAAGCCTGAACTCCTGACCCAGAGAAAATGTGAGATCATAGATGTGTTCTATTCTAACCCCCTGAGTTAGTGATTTGTCACATAGCCAACAGAAAACTAACACACCAGGGGCATCTGGGTTGGTTCAGTTGGTTGAGCATCAGACTTCAGTTCAGGTCATGATCTCACGGTTCGGTTCATGAGTTTGAGCCCTGCTTTGGGCTTGCCGCTGTCAGTGTGGAGCCCGCTTCAGATCCTCTGTCCCCCTCTGTCTCTGTCTCTTCTCGGCTCAAGCTCTCTCAAAAAAAAAAAAAAAAAAATTAAAATGTTAAGAAAGAAAGAAGAAAAGAAAAGAAAAAAAAAGAAAAAGAAAAAAAACTGACACCACGTGAAATGGAACACCAAGGAATACCCAGGTATTCCAACAGAGTCTACACCATCAGAGTGTGTACTCAAAGTGAGCAACATAAGAGCTGCTTCCTGCATTTCCACGTCTTCATGCCCCCTGCATTCCCTAAAGGGGACCAGAGTTTTGCCACATTCTCTTGGTCACCCAGCACTGGCACCGGAATTTCTAGTGGGAAGGGGTAGCAATTACCCCACAGCTGCCTTTGCTTAGCAAGTACACTGTGTGTACCTAGATCACGGGCAAGGGGAAACCTCCTCTGCCAGCAGGGAGTGGTCTAGCTTGATGGGTGAGACCTTGGTGTTGTTACAAGCTGACACTATCCACAGCCAGGCCATGGTGTTCTCCTATTAAGCATAAACAATTTCACAGTCTATCAACATTGGACAAAGCCACTCTGTGACTGTGGTGAAGACAAAGTCCAGATGACTCCATAATCATGTCTCAACACAGACAAAACATGAACCTTGTCCAAACCACAAAAGGGACCAGACATCCCCATATCCTGGCTAGTGAGTGACTGCTGCTTCTTCACCAATCCCTGTGTGTTAGCTGTTATGATTTCCCCCACCTTATTATAGACAAGATATTTGAAGATCTCATTATGGGCTGAATTGTGGCCCCCAAAAATTCAGATGTTGGGGGTGCCTGGGTGGCTCAGTCGGTTGAGCGTCCAGCTTCAGCTCAGGTCATAATCTTGCAGTTTGTGGGTTCGAGCCCCACACTGGGCTCTGTGCTAACAGCTCAGAGCCTGGAGCCTGGAGCCTGCTTTGGATTCTGTGTCTCCTTCTCTCTCTGCCCCTCCCCTGCTTGTCTCTTCTCCCCTCTTTCTGTCTCTCCAAAATAAATAAACGTTAAAAATATTTTTTTTTAAATCAGATGTTGAAGCCCGTACCTTGGTACCTCAGAATGTGACTGTATTTTTTTTAAGGTTTATTCATTTTTGAGGGACAGAGAAAGACAGAGCATGTGCAGGGGAGGGGCTGAGAGAGAGGATGACACAGAATCTGAAGCAGGCTCCAAGCTCTGAGCTGTCAGCACAGGGCCCGATGTGGGGCTTGAACCCACAAACTGTGAGATCATGACAGGCTTAACCAACTGAACCACCCTGGCACCCCATTGTGTAACTGAATTTGAAGATAGTGTCTTTAAAGAAGTGATTAAGTTAAAAGGAGGCTATTACTGCAGGCCCAACTCCAATCTGACTGCTGTCCTTGGAAAAGGAGGAAATTTGGACACACAACAGAGACACCAAGAGCACTGAGGCTCAGACGGACAACCATCGGAGGACACAGCAAGAAGGCAGCCCTCTGCCAACCAAGAAAAGAGGCTCAAGAGAAAACACACTCATCGACACCTTGATTCTGAACCTCTGGCCTTCAGACCTGTGAGAACATAAATTTCTGTTGTCTAAGCCACCCAGTCTGTGGTATTTTGTGATGGTAACCTGAGCAAGCTAATAGAGATGCCCCATAAGAATGACCCCCACTTCCTCAATCCAGAGCTAAGCCCTGCTTCCCTGAACCTTCCCCCAAATCCCCTAAGGAAACAAGTCAAATTGAATAACAAGCCCTCCCAGGATCTTCTCAGTGAGATGCCCCACATTCCCCAAAGTATGAGCTTTTCCTCTCTACAAAGAGCAGTAAGTCCATCTAATTGACCTTCAGGGGTGTCCTGACGGTCTTTGGCTTTTGGCATTGATAATTGTCTGTCTCTTGGGGCAACTTTGGCCAGCCCCCGAGCCGTCCCTTGTGCTTCCATTGGTCTTACGTCAGACCTTGTGTGGAGAGAAGTTCTCACGTTGACATGATTTTACTCTCCTCCCCTGTGCCTGCCCTCCTGCCCACCCCCTCCCCACAGGCCACATGGCTGAGGCTGCGCTGAGGTGAATGGTACCTTGCTCCTGAGAGCCTGGTGCAATGGTGATGCCTGAATGAATGATTCCTGACAGAAAGCGCTTAACAGTATGTCAGGATGAACCGAGGAGAGAGATGGAGCTAGCTTCTGGTCACTGTTCAGCTAGCTTCTCACTTCTGGCTTCCTCCTGACCTGGATTATGCAAGCAGACAGAAACAGCTGAACTGTGGGATGTCCACGAGAATTTGTGTGTTGTTTTTTTTTTTTCAGAGAAGGAGGAAAGGAGAAGAAACTGGGGACAAGCAAACTGCAGAAGCCTCCTGGGCAGAGAAAAGGGAAAGACAGCAGAGATGTCAGCCACGGAATTTTTATTATATTTTACTATTCGTAAGTAATGAAATTTTCAAGACATTTTCCATGAAAGTAAAATTACACATCAATCTTTCAGAGGTGGGTTTGGGGGCCTCTGACAGTGTAGCATTTGGCCTCAAGAGGGCCTGGGGAAGAGAGATTTCCAAAGGGGAACTAATCACACACAAGTGACTAAATGTGTCATTTTTACTATGACTCTAAAGTAAACAAAAGTATACACATTTTTGAAAGTGACCTGAATGATTGGGGAGTTTTTATTTATTTTTATGTTTTTAAGGTTTATTTCTTTGGGGGGTCGGGGAGAGGCAGAAAGAGGAGAAAGAGAATCCCAAGCAGGCTCCATTCTGTCAGCTTAGAGCCCGACTTGGGCCTCGATCCCACCAACCGCAAGTTCACAACCCAAGCCACGACCAAGAGTCAGAGGCTCAACCGACTGAGATGCCCCAGCGTCCCAACTGAGAAGTTTCTCTAGGACAATTTGCTGATTATTCTCTGGAAACTTTAAAAGCACTAACCTGCTATCCAATATATGTTTGGTATGCATCATTTCTTGTCCTTACTGATTCCTGCATCCCTTCTAGAAACTGCTACTTTCATTTATTCAACACCCTTATTAAGTACCTGAGCCTTCCAGTACCCGGAGAGGAGTTTAGAATGATGACTACAACAGAGATGAACCTGGGCCCATGGAGCTTCCCCATGGGGCCCTGTTCTTACCCCTGGTTACACACTAGAATCACCTGGGGAACTTTTAAAACCACCGAAGCCCAGGCCCCATTTGTGGTTAGTTAACTCAGAATCTCAGAGGCATGTGGCCAAGCACCAGCATTTTAAAAGCAGCTCTGGTAATTCTAATACGCAGCCAGGGTCAACAGACGACAAACAAAAAGAAAATTACAAGATGGTAGGATGCATACAACAACACAGCCCATAACTGAGCCCGTCATTCCAGGGAGAGTTTCCCAGTGGAATGTTGTCTAAACGGAGACATAAAATTTGAGCATGAGTTAGACCGGGAACAGCATTCCACGTAGAGGGAAGAGTATAGGCAAAGTCCGTGAGGCACGAAAGACAGTTAGCTATGTTCACAGAATTTAGTCTGATTGACACAGAGACCCAAGCAGACAAGGGTGAGAAAGGGAGAGATAAGCGGGGGCCAGAAGATGAAGAACTTATGAGCTGGGCTGAGGAGTTCAGTGCCTGACTGAGAGGCACTGCAGAGCCATCCAAGCATTTTATTTTTTTTTAAATTTTAATGTTTTATTTATTTCTAGGAGAGAGAGAGAGACAGTGTGAGCAGAGGACGATCAGAGAGAGAGGGAGTCACAGACTCTGAAACAGGCTCCAGGCTCTGAGCTGGCAGTCAGCACAGAGCCCGATGCGGGGCTCGAACCCACAAACCGCGAGATCATGACCTAAGCGAAAGTCGGACACTTAACCGACTAAGCCACCCAGGCACCCCACATCCAAGCATTTTAAAGTTTATTTATTTTGAGAGAGAGAAAGAGAGAATCCCAAGCAGACCCCCCGCTGTCGGCACTGAACCACCCAAGCATTTTAAGCAGAGGAGTCTGCACAATCAAATGTGTGCTTCATCATGGAAGGGACCTGGAGGGAACCAGGGTACAAACGGAGACACACGGAACCCGGGCCTGGCTCTGGCAGGGGACAGAGATAAGAGAAGTGACACTGAGGAAGTGAAACCCGCCCGGCTTGGTGGTTGATTGGATGTGGGAGAGAGAAGGAACAAGAAACTGCACGGAATTAGCGCCCAGAAGAGACCAGACCACACCCTCTGGCCTCAGCTCTGTAGCCACCGTGGTAACGGGGGAGTGAACACCCATGGACCCAAATGCCGTCAGTGTTTTGCTAGTCCTTCGTGCAGCAAGAACAACAGGGGAATTTCTAGCCAATTTCTAGATCCTTCCAGCCTCTCCCTGAAGTCTTCCTGAGTTTCCCGGCCTTCCCAGACACCCAGGGGGCCTTGCACTCCATCACAGTCTTAATGCCTCAGGAGTTTCGCTTTGGCCCAAGACTGTGGAAAAGCCAGACAGAGCCATCTCCTCTGGTCCCTGCCACTTACTAGCTCTGTCACCTTAGGGAAGTCACACCTCTCTAAACTTCAGCTTTTTCATCTGCAAAATGGGGATAGCAATACTTACCTCGCAGAGATGTTGGGAAAATTAAAGCCAGTGTAATATATAAGGAACCAAGCAAGAAATATAAAACTGGAAATAGATAATACTCATAATACAGAAAAGCTCTTAAGTTTTCAAAAGAAAGAAAAAGGACATCAGCCTAGTTAGAAAATCTGCAAAGATCATAAAAAGGCAAAAGAAACCAGGGGAAGGAAGGAAGGAGAAAAGAGATAAGGAAAGAGAAGGAACAATATACTAGTCCGTAGATGGAAAGATCCTCACTTCGCTAATCCAGTAAAAGCAAATTAATTCTGGAGAAGGACAGTGATGTTGGTTGTATAACAGTGTGAATATATTTAATGCTACCAAACTGTACACTTAAAAATTATTAAAATGGGGACTCCTGGGTGCCTCAGTCGGTTAAGCGTCCGACTTCGGCTCAGGTCATGATCTCACCGCTCACGGGTTCAAGTGCCACGTCAGGCTCTGTGCTGACAGCTCAGAGCCTGGAGCCTGCTTCGGATTCTTTGTCTCCCTGTCTCTCCGCCCCTCCCCCCACTTGCACTCTATCTCTCTCTTTCACAAGTGAATAAATGTTAAAAACATTTTTTTAGGGGAGCCTGGGTGGCTCAGTTGGTTAAGCGTCTGACTTCAGCTCAGGTCATGATCTCATGGCTTGTGGGTTCGAGCCCTGCATTGGCTTCTGTGCTGACAGCTCAGAGCCTGGAGCCTGTTTCAGATTCTGTGTCTCCCTCTCTCTCTGCCCCTCCCCAACTCGTGCTCTGTCTCTCTCTGTCTCAAAATTAAATTAAAAAAAAGAAAAAAAATTCTAATGATTAAAATGGTAAATGTTATGTATATTTCACCACAGTTTTAAAAATAGAAGAAGTATCCTTTTTATAAAGGAAACTAAAACAACAAGGTGCATTTTTTACCTCTCAAACTGACAAAAATAAAAGCATGGCAATATCCAGTAGGTATACAAAGGCTTTTTGTAACACAGGTTGGCACCATTTAAAATATGCATGCCCTTTGACCTAGGAATTCCACTGTAGGGATCTGTCCTAAGGAAATATTGACACATATGTGAAAACACACCCCCCCACATTCCTCCACNCCACACACACCACAGTTTGGGAATCAACAAGCTGGGCTTACTGAAGCATTGTCACAGTGAAAAATCTCAAACAATCCTCATTCTGAAGAGATACGTGCCCAGCTGAAGGAACGAGGCACATCTTTATGTTGTGGAATGGAAGAACACACATCAAACTGACCACTTCCCTTCGGACAGAGTGGGATTGGTGTGGGTGGGGGAGGGAAGGAAAGAGGGCCTTTAGTTTTTACTCATTCTGCTGTGTTGCTGATGTTTTTAATGTTTATTTCTTTTTTTTTAATGTTTTATTTATTTCTAGGAGAGAGAGAGAGACAGTGTGAGCAGGGGAGGGTCAGAGAGAGAGGGAGTCACAGACTGAAACAGGCTCCAGGCTCTGAGCTGGCAGTCAGCACAGAGCCCGACGCGGGGCTCGAACCCACGAACCGCGAGATCATGACCTAAGCGAAAGTCGGACGCTTAACCGACTAAGCCACCCAGGCGCCCCTGTTTATTTCTTTTTGAGAGGAGGGGAGCATGCAAGCCTGGGACAGGCAGGGAGCAAGGGGGTCAGAGGAGCCAAAGAGAGGGCTTTGCGGGGCTTGAACTCAAGAGCGGTGAGCTGAAGTCCAACGCTCAACACACTGAGCCACCCAAGCGCTCCCTATTGCTGATTTTTTTTTTAAATAAAAATCACCACTTTTATAATGTCTTTAATTTTATTATTTTTTTTAACTGGATGCTTCCTGAGGACATCCTTTGTGACCAGTCCAGTTGGGAGTGTACCTTGTACTCCAAGCCTAACGATCTATTCCTTCTTCCTACCATCTACGCAGCTCTTCACAACATGGCCAAATGCCTTTTATTTTTTAGTGGTTGTTTATTTATTTTGAGAGAGAGAAAGTGAGAGAGAGAGAGGGAGGGAGGGAGAGGGAGAGAGGAGAGAGAGCAAGAATCCCAAGCAGACTCCACGCTGTTGGAAATGTGAGACCGAGACCTGACCTGAAATCAAGAGTCGAACGCTTAACCAACTGAGCCCCACCCAGGTGCCCCCCAAATGCCATTTTTTATGAACATTCAGAGGATAATGCTGTGAAGAAAATCAGTGCTGACGAAACCATCAGGATTATTATTCTTGTTATTCCAAGCTGTTTGTTAGGAGCAGTGACCCCGAGTGCTGCTGGCCCGGCCAGTCTCTCAGAGACGCAATGAGCTGCCAGCAGCCTCAGCCTCGGTCTCTCCTCTGACTGTCTGCAGTGACCCCATCCGGCCCCTGAAACCCCACCAGCCTTTGGAATGCTGCCCTGGCATCTGGCAACTGATACTTTTATGACCGAGTGGGGAGGCATCTCCATTTCTTTCATTCCTCGCCAGAAGTCTGTTGTTTTGGGGGATAGTAAGTTCTTTATGCCACATGAATGTCAATTCATATGGGGCCTGGCCTCACACACTAATGTCAGCAGCCTTAGTAAGGGAGAATCTCGGTCCAGATCCCCTCCCACCAGTAAGCCACAAGCCATCCTGGCCAGAAGGTCAGAGATCTGCTTTCTTTCTTCCTAAGATCCCTGTGGCACCTCCTTGTGGGCCCAGAAATTCTAGCCCAAGAGGTACCTTTTCTCCAAGTGTGCCTGCACACACTTACTCCAAGGAGATCTAGGTCTAGGAGATCTAGAGAGAAATATATTTTATAGTCTTCCAGAAATGAGACATCACTAAAATTATTTTTTCCAGTTGGTCCTTGTATACGTATGTGTACAACTTTAAAAAATACATTTTGAAAAAAAATTAAAATAAGAATGCATTTTGGCTAAAATCAACAACACAAAAACAACAGGTGTTGGCAAGGATATGGAGAAAGGGGAACCCTCTTGCACTGTTGGTGGGAATGCAAACTGGTGCAGCCATTGTGGAAAACAGTGTGGAGGTTTCTCAAAAAGTTAAAAATGGAACTACCCAATGATCTAGCAATTACACTGCTAGGTAGTTTACCCAAAGAATACAAGCACACTAATTCAGGGGCGCCTGGGTGACTTAGTCGCTTTAGCATCTGACTCTTGATTTCGACTCAGGTCATGATCTCACAGTTCATGAATTCAAGTCCCACATAGAGGCTGTCAGTGCAGAGCTGCTTGGGATCCTCTGTCTCCCTCTCTCTCTGGCCCTCCTCCACTTGCTCTCTTTCAAAAACAAATAAGCATTTTTTAAAAACCACTGATTCAAGGGGATACATACACCCCAACATTTATAGCAGCATTATCAAAAAAAGCCAAATTATGGAAACAAACCAAGTGTCCATCAAATGATGAATGGATAAAGAAGATGTGCTATATATATAAAGAATGGAATATTACTCAGCCATAAAAAAGAATGAAATCTTGCCATTTGCGACGATGTGGATGGAGCTAGAGAGTTATAATGCTAAGCAAAATAAGTCAGTCAGAAAAAGACAAATACCATATGATTTCACTCATATGTGGAGTTTAAGAAACAAAGCAAATGAGCAAAGGAAAAAAAAGAGAGAGGCAAACCAAGAAACAGACAAACTGAACAAACAGAACAAACTGATGATTACCAAAGGGGAGGCAGTGGGGGTTGGAGGAAATAGGTGTGTACTTGTGATGAGCACCGTGTGATGTATGGGACATGTTGAATCACTGTACTGCACACCCAAAACGAATATTACACTCTATGTCAACTAACTGGAATTTAAATAAAAACCTTTTTCAAAAAGAAAAAATACATTTTGAACTCCATACTTGATATTTTTCCATAAAATAACTAACGTGGATATGCCAGACACTCAGTGCCCCCAACTACCAGGGGCCAGCTTGCCCACGGCTCTTGCTGGGAAATCAGAGCTCAGCCCAGAGAGGTTGAGTCACCTGCTGAGGTCAGACATGCACTAGGGGGCTGGATTCAAACTCGCATATTCTAACTTCAGAATCCAAACTTCCACCCACTTCCCTATACCTCCTCCTCTCATTACCAGCTAACATTTTCTTTAAGGAGATAGGCTTATTTACATTTTCTATTAAGGAGATTTTTTTTTTAAACATAAAAAAAGAGAGGACAATGAACCTGCATGTAGGTTTTGAAAGACATTAACATTTCCGGTCTGCGGCCATACCACCCCGAACACGCCCAATCTCGTCTGAAAGCCATATTAACGTTTCCAGAACCAGCGTTCCACGGGAGAGTTTGGGAATTACAGTCCAAGTCAACATGAATAACTCTTCCAGAACTTCAGCAGAAGAACGTGGTAAGGACAATACAGGTGGTGCCCAGGAAAGAGCAGGCCAGACCCACAGAAGAAGCGGACAGTAGATAAGAGGGAAGCATGTGTGTCATAAAAGCCGGGAGAGGGGAGAGGGGAGGGGAAGCTCAGAGTTCCTGGGGGCTGGTCAACTTCCAGCCCTAAGGTATTCATAGCCTAAATCCCCTGTGATGGACCCTGAGAGGCACCACACACATCCTCGTACTGCCCCAGCTGGCTAGGGCACTGTTGGCAGACAGATGCCAGGTCTCTGTGATGACTTTTTTGATGTGTCACCTTGGCTAGGCTACCATGCCCTGCTATTTATTATACTATGTAAAGATAGAGTATATACTATAAACTTTGACTATACATACGTCAGGTGGTTTGATACATGTTATGAAAAAATAATCGAACTGGGTGAGGCTCTGGATACATAGGGAGGGACATTTAGCACAGAGCCTAGCATATAGTGTTAGTTATTTCTACCAATGTCACAATGTCACCCAAGCCAGGTGGAGACCGCTCTGTCACCCGCTATATCATATTCACCAACTGCCTATTTTCTATGGCGATTAACTCTCAAATATTTCAGCTTCTTCTCCCCACTGTCACTCTGTGAGTCTGACCCTCATTATCTGCTACCTGGATCAAAGTAACAATCTCCTAGCTAACCTGCCTGCATCTGTGAAATCCATGGACATGTGATAAGAGCAAACACATGCGTAGCCTCCACTACATGCTGGGTGCTGTTCTAACCACTTTGCAGTCCTAAGATGTGTATACTATTGTTGTCATCCCATTTTACAGATAAGGATACCAGAGGCACAGAGGGGCCAAGGCAGGACATCCCCTACTGCCCCCCTTTGCTTCTTCCTCGTTCCTCCCTGCCTTACTTCCGCTGAGATTTACACCAATGTAACACCATCTCTGCCACTTAGGACCACGAGACGTTGAGTGAGTTCCTTTAGTTCTGTCTTAGCCTGGGCACCACTTACTGGGTGGCTTAACCCACAGACATTTACTTTTCACAATCCTGGAGGCTAGAAAATCCAAGACCAAGGTACCAGCAGTTTTAGCATTTGGTGAGGACTTTCTTCCTCGTTTGGAGACCAGACGTGGAGCACCGTCTCACTGTGTGCTTGCGTGGCCTTTCCTCGGGGCACATATGGGGAGGAAGTGAGACAGCCCTTCTCTCTCTTCCTCATTTTATAAGAGCACTAATCCCATCATGAGAGTCTCCCCCTCCATGACCTGATCTAAACCTAATTACCTCCCAAAGGTAATTACCTCCCCACCTCCTAATACCACCACACTGGGAGTTAGGGCCCCCACAAATGTATTTTTCAGGGACACAAACCTTCAGTCCATAACAAGGTCCCCAGGCCTTTGTTTCCCTGTCAGTAAAATGACGGTAATAATACTTGCTCCCGGGGTTATCATAGGCTCAACAACCCGGGGGTAATTGTGGTTGAGATTTTTATTGTTGAGATAACACACATAAAGCATATAGCACCTAGCCTGCCACACAGTAAAGATAAAGATCCCATTAATGTCAGCTATCATTCTTACTGGCATTGCATACTCAAACGTCCACTGCCACGTGGACCAGGCTGTGCCACCACCAAATGTGGTGTAGGCTTGTCCTGTTATACCCATCATACAGCATCACATGTAGTTATGTGTCTATTTCCCATTACAGGCCATGAACAGCTCAAGGTCAGAGGTCAAGATGCCCTGGCACCTGACCTAGTGCTTAGCATCTGACAGGCACCCAGGAGATGCTTGTTGAGTCAATACATGAGCACATGAACTAACACACCATGTCAAACGCAACTCGGACTCCCAGCTGAAAGCTCCCTGGTTTACTCCCTGGTCACAAGTATTGGTACATGCTTTGGGGACAAGAACGCATATGGGCTAAACTCAGTACCTGTACTGACAGGTGAGTTAAATGTTGATGAGTGTATGGGCTGAACTGTGTCCCCTCAAATGTCACATGTCACCAACCCCCGTATCTCAGCATGTAGTTGTATTTGGAGAGACAGCCTTTAAAGAGATGATTACATTAAAACGGGGCTGTTGGGGTAGAGTCCTATTCCAGTCTGATTGGTGTCCCTTTAAGAAGAGAAAATATGGGGGTGTCTAGGGGACTCAGTCGGTTAAGCATCCAACTTCAGGTCATGATCTCGCGGTTCGTGGGTTCCGAGCCCCGCGTCAGGCTNCAGTTTGTGGGTTCGAGTCCTGTGACGGGGCCTAGAGCCTGCTTGGGATTCTGTGTCTCCCTCTCTCTCTGTCCCTCCTCCACTCATGCTCTGTTTCTCTCTGTCTCAATAATAAATAAAAAATTTTAAAACTAGAAAAATTTAAAAAAGAAGAAGAGGAAATATGGGCACACAGAGAGACAGGGATGTGCATGCACCATGTAAGGAGACAGCGAGAAGATGGCCATCTGCAAGCCAAGGAGAGAGAAGAAAGCAAACCTGCCCATGTCTTGAATTTGCCCAGGTCTGGAACTGTGAGAAAATAAATTTCCATTATTTAAGCCACGCAGTCTGTGGTATGGGGCATTTTGTTATGGCGGCCAATATAGTGGGAAAGTCCCAGTCCCCGCCCGGCTCCCAACTTTCATCTGTGGGAACCTCCCCTAATTTCCTGGCAAATATTTTCCAATCAGTTCCAGATATCATCTGATCTTAATTTCAGAACTGGTGTTTTCCTCCATCTGTTATCACTGCGTCCCTTCAAGATGACCCTGTCCTTCAACATTCCCAGAAACCCTTTTGAAGCTTTAATATTCAGTTCAGGAGCATTTACTGGGGAGCATGAAATGATAACAATAGAACGAGCTCAGAAAACACTACAAAGAGGTAATTAGCATGGTGCAGGGAAATTATAAAAAGAAACCAAAGTAGTTGAACCATCCCCTTCACATAACACATCTCACCTACAAAATGCTTTCAGATACTTGATCTCACAGATCCTTGTGACAGCTCAATTACTATCTCCATTTCTTAGATGAGGAAATTGAAGTTCAGAGAGGCCATGTGACTGTCCAAGGGCCCAGGGCTGGTAGGGAATGGTGCCAGTGCTTGGACCCAGGTCTCCTGCCGCTGTGTGCCACCTGAGGTACTTTGTAAAAACGTCTACACTTTCATTAGAGAAGAGGGGGTTTGCATGAAAGCACACATCTACCACAACCCTTTCCGGAGGTGCAGTGATAGTAAGTTAAACCTCTCTTTCTACTTGCCTGTTATAAATTATTACTCCTTCCCCAGTGAGCTTGTAATTGTCTTTTTATAAGGCTTGATTGGGGGAAGCTTAGTAATCTGGCTCCAAGCCAAAGAGCAACACATTGCATAAAGGAGACAGAAAAAGAAAATGAATTCTGAAATGAGCAAATTAACCAAAAAGGAAATGGCAATTTTGCATATTCTTGAAGGAGGAGGATTAAAAAAAATGTAGTATGCAGAAGGGGCCAGTTTTCTGGAAATTATGCAAATGAAAAAGAAGGCAGAAATGAATGAAAATTGGTGAAAAACTGCAGAGAAACAGTCAGAATCGATCCTGCACAGACACTTGCACAGATTTTGTTTGTTCGAATTCACTTGCAGCATTGCATGTAGATGTCCCTTCCGCAGACCCAGGAAGGAGGGGCTGGCACTTTAGACAACGCCCCCGCACACACAAGCACCATGCAGACCTGGGCACAGGCTTCCTCTGTATCCTGGAGGAAAAGGGTGACTGCACCTCAATGCCAGAGAGGCTTCTAGGCTGTGCTGCTGCCAGCACCAACGAGGAAATGCTTCTGAGTTTAGGGATGATTGGAGCGACGGAAGCATTCACCTAAGCGCCTCTGTCACTCAAACCTTTTCTCTCACAGATTCTTATAAAACCAGGATTCCCAGTAGCACCAAACGCCCATTGTCTTGCTCCTATGCCTGTTCCAGTCTGTGGCTCCAAAAATTAGCACAGAAATTCTTGTAGCTACAGGAATCACTCACAAATGAGCAGTGTTCCCAAAAAGTACATCTATGACAGCTGAGAAATATACAATTAGTAAATAGCTCATATTACTCTTATATTTGCACATGTGAAGATAACACATATGAAGCAATATACAGATTCTTTATATTGGCCACAAGATAGACACTGAACAGAGTTTAAATTTTATAAAAATTATTCATTGCGTTTAACTACATATACAATAATTTAATTAAGTATTTTATTTTTAACTAATGCTGGTTTGGGGCGCCTGTCTAGTTGAGTCGGTAGAGCATCCGATTCTTGATCTTCAAGCCCCACACTGGGCATGGGCCTACTTAAAAAATAGTATTTTTATTTATATATATTATTTATTCATATAAAAACATATTTATATGTATTATCTATTTTATATAAAAATACATAAATTTATATATACATGCNTTTTATACTTCACTTTTGAATACTAGATAATGGCTTAAGAGAAAATATCTTGTTTAAAATATATACAGCCATTTTAACATTTTAAAACTTAATTCGTACCTTTTATGAAAACAGTCAATCTTCATTATTCATGGGTTCCCTGTTTGAGAATTCACTTACTTGTTAAAATTTATTTGTAACTCCCAAATCAATATCCCTAGCAATTTCGTGGTCATTTGAGGGCATGCAGAGTGCCAAAAAGTTGGAGTCCCCCAGGGCACACGTTCCCAGCTGAGGCGGAACAAGACAACACTCTGCCTTCTTATTTCAGTTCTCATAATGTAAATCCTCTTTGCAGTATGTTTAGTATCCCATTTTTCTCATTTTTGTTGGTGCTTTTACTGTTCAAAAAGGCCGCACGCATAGTGCTGAAATGCTGCGTAGTATTCTCCAGCACATGGAGGCTGTTATGTGCCTTATGGAGAAAATGCATTTGTCAGATAAGCTTTGTACAGGTATTTTATAGTGCTGTTGGCCGTGAGTCCAATGTTAATGAATCAACAATATATATTAAATAAAGTGTCTTTCAACAGAAACACATATAAAACAAGGTTATATTGGGATTGGTCAGCTAACAAAAATGTGTGACCAACGGCTCACAGGAACCAAATTGCATTTCTCCTTAGGAGCAAAGTTTTAGCGTTCACAAATTCAGCATCAGCAATAACTTTCTAGAATACAACTACCTTGAACAATGAGAATTGACTATATACTCATGCTTTGTACACTTTGAATACAATTACATTTTATTTTTTAATTGTTTAGATCATTACTATCTATACAACACAAGTTATGTGACAATCTTGATAACAACATAATTAGTAATATGCTTAAGTGAAAGTGAGAAAAAAATTGTGGAATAATTGTCTAATAATTTATGAATGATGTATGTCTTTATTTTACTGTCCTTTCAAATGTTCCCAGCCCCATCAATGGAATACCCAGAACTGCATAATACTTATCAAATTAGTCATCTGTTTTTGCCCACTTTCACTCATACAAAAATCATGCTTTTCACATTTTTTGAAGTTAATTCCTTTTTTTCAGTTTTTATTTGCTTATTTTTGAGAGAGAGAGAAAGCACAAATGAGCAAGGGGCAGAGAGAGAGGGATGGGAGGGAGAGAGAACCCTGCACAGGCTCTGTACTGTCAGCGTGAAGCCCAGAGCAGGGCTCAAACCCACAAATCGTGAGATCCTGACCTGAGCTGAAGTCAGATGCTTAACTGACTGAGCCACCCAGGCGCCTCTACTTTTGACATTTTTAAATTGTGTTATGAAATTGTTTCTTTTATGCTGGAGAATGGAATATATTTTCTTTAACAGTATGCTGGCTTGCTTTATAACTTAAATATTTAGCCATGTGATGTGGGTCTCCATCTGTATTCTTTCCAGAGCCTGCAAGCACTGGGACTAGTAGTTTGGAGTGGCAAACTGCTGAAAACAATATAAATGTAGATTAATGTGGTATTGATTAAATACCACATGATACATTCACATAACAGTATCTTATGCAGCCTTTAATTTAATAATAATAATAATAATGATAATAATGGCCTTGGAGCCAAATGGCTTGGATTCAAATCCTGGCTCTACCACTTTCTTAGATGTGTGATCTTGAGTTATTTAACCTCTCTGTGCCTCAGTTTCTCCATATGTAAATAGAGAAGGACTGGTACTCTGTTCATAGGACTCAGAGTCAATACATGTAAAGTGCTTAGCACTGTGATAGACATATAGTAACTGCGGATGCATTTAGCTATCAGTATTCTTATGTTCATTATTTACACTGGCATGGTACAATCTCCAAGATGTAACAAGAGGGAAAAGTCAAGTGCAGACAGTGTGATAATACACTATCATTTGTGAAAATAAATAAGAGAGCGTGTGTGTGCACATATGTGCTTGCATCTCTTGTGTGTGTACATATACAATGCCAGTATCTCTGAAAAGAGTGCACAAAAGACCAGTAGCAGGAATTGCTCCCAAGGAAGGAAATGGGAGGTGTGGGGCTTGGGGGTGGGAGAGAGATTTTCACTGTGTGTCCCAGTAACTCTACATAACAAAAACTCCACACTGATAAACATAACTCCCACAGCTTGCTCATCTCTAGATCACACACATAGGGGGTAGCATAGATACTCAGAAAAACCTTGATGGACTGAATGGAGAAATAAGAATACATGTTCTTATTTTCTCTGTAATCCTTCTATTCTTCATTTCCTAACCCAGGTGTGACCCCTATCTTCTACGCCTAGAGATGAAAAATTCACAACCTTAGGAAAAAAGCTTCATTCATTGTTAGGTAGAGTTTTCTTGCATCGGAGTGGCTCTTCAAAGAGTTTTATCAATGTGGAACACTGGTGCTATGGACTGAATGTTTGGGTCCCCCCAGATTCATATGTTGAAATCCTAACCTCCAAGGTGATAGTATTAGGAGGTGGGCCTTTGCGAGGTGATCAGGTCATGAAAGTGGAGCCCTCATGAATGGGATTCACGTGCATATAAAAGAGACCCCAGAGAGCTGCCTTGCCCCTTGTACTATGTGAGGACCCAGTGAGAAGATGGCCGTCTGCGAACGAGGAAGCACATCCTGACTAACATTGAACCCCCGGCACCTTGGACTGTCCCGCCTCCAGAATAATGAGAGATACGCTTCTATTGTTTATAAGCTACTCAGTCTATAGTATCCTGTCATGTCAGCCTTCATGACTAAGACAAAAGGTGTAGAAAATAAAGGACTGAACACATTAGCCAGCACTAGTGCACAGAGCAGACTTCACACACAGATCGGTGGCAGGCAAAATCCAGGACCTCAAGGGCTTTCCACTGAGATCTATACCAAGCAGGGAGGGGCAAAGAAAAAAGAAAAAAACTTCTCTAGCATTTAAAAGAAAAAAAATGCAGAAGATAGATTATCCTGCCAAAAGATACAAGTGATATTATCTTAATAACTAACACCAGAATCCCACTGAGGGTGGCACTATCTTTGGGGAAATATTTCCATCAGTTGCATGTAGTAGAAAAGGAGACCCAACAATCTCTTTTTAGCAAGAACCAGGGTAGCAAAGGACAAGCACACGTTCTGCTGGAAAGAAAGAAGGGACTTTGGTATTTCTCAATGGAAAAAATAAAGAGGAAGGAAGGGATCAGAAAATGGAAATGAGGAGATAGTGAGACAGTGTGAATTAGGGCCTAACTAGAAAAAGACCCCAACGCACCAAAAGGGCTTTCAGGGTTAAGAATTAAAGGGGCGCCTGGGTGGCTCAGTTGGTTGAGCATCTAACTTTGGCTCAGGTCACGATCTCGCAGTTCCTGGGTTTGAGCCTTGGTAGGGCTCTGTGCTGACAGCTCAGAGCCTGGAGTCTGCTTTGGATTCTGTGTTTCCCTCTCTCTGCCTCTCCCCTGCATGCTCTCTGTCTCTGTCTCTGTTTCTGTCTCTCTCTCTCTTGAAAATTAGCAAACATTAAAAAAAAAACACTATGTCATTAAAAATATAGGTTCATCCCTCCCCTTCACCCACAAACCTTTGGTAAAAATTGTACTGCACAGACCAGCCTTATTTTACAGTTGCTTTGAAGATGGAGATGAAGGCCAAGGCTGGCCCTATTTGGATGGGCATCAGTGTGGAGACACAAAAATTCAAGGAGACCAGAAACAACCAGGAGAAAAGTCAGAGAAACCATGGGAAAGCATCAGACAGGAGTTGGAATCATTCTTATCTAGATCTTTTTCAGACACCAGAAGACATCTAGGTTAGACATAAAATTCCGAGACCATTTGTCTTGTAGAAACAAAAGGAGAATTAAAAGTTAAAAGAGATGATTTGAGAATAATGGATGCTAGGCCACTGATTGAAATTAGCCCTCTAGAGCAGGGTTTAAACTGCTGGACACAACCAGTTGGTGGATGATAAAATCAAGTTAGTGGGTCACAATCATATTTGCAATGAAATAATAAAATAAAAAGAAATAGTTCGACACCACTGGCCATTAGGGAAATGCAATTTAAAACCTTGATAAGGGGCACCTGGCTAGCTTAATCAGAAGAGCATGCTACGCTTGACCTTGGCGTCATGAGTTCAAGTCCCACTCTGGGTTCAGAGATTGCTTAAACAAAGCAGGCTCCATCCTCAGCACAGAGCCCAACACAGGACTTGATTCTACGACCCTGGGATCATGACCTGAGCTGAAATCAAGAGTCAGATGCTCAGTCGACTGAGCCATGCAGGCACTGAGCAATTTCTTACAAAACTAAAATGCACTTACCATATGACCCAGCAAGCACTTCCCTGGACATTATCCAAGAGAAATGAAAACTTATGTCCACACACACCAAAAAAATGTCCATAGCAATGCTATTTGTAATAGCTGAAAACTGCAAACGGTCAACATGGCCTTCAGTAAATGGTACATTCATGCCATGGAATACCACTCAGAAATAATAAGAAATGAACTGCTGGTACACTCCACAACTTGAATGGACCTCAAGGGCCTTATGCTCAATGAGAAAAGCCAATCTCAAAAGACAAAATTTTAGAGATAGAGGATAGATTGTGTTTGCGAGTCGCTATGAGTCGGGGTAGAAGGGGGTATGTGACACTATAAAGGGGCAGCACAAGGGATTTCCTTTCTGGTGATGGAATAGGTCTGTATCTGTATCTGGATTGTGATGGTTGTACAACTCTGTACAGGTGATCAAATCGCAGAGAAATACACACACACATACACACACACACACACACACTGCACATAATAAACTGGTGAAATCTAGAAAGGTCTGTAGATTGCACCATTGTCAGCTGCCTGGTTTTGACACTGCACTGTATCTGTATAAGATGTTACCATTGAGTACACAGAGGACCTCGCTTGTACTATCTTTGCAACTTTCTATGGGTCTATAATTATTTCAAAATAAAAATGTTTTTAAAAATGAAAAGAACAGAACAGAGAAGCTTAGAGTATATCACTCATAGTGAAAGTGAATATTGTTCTAGAGAACTTTGGTTTCATTTGTGTGTGCTCATGTGAGCACCATATCACAGTGTGAAATGTACTTAATGCACTTCTTGGGGAGGGAGTCAATCATCAAGGTCAAAAACAATCTGAAAACCGTTGCTTTCTGGCAAGCTTGGAAGACTCGAAGACCTAGAGGGGCCAGGTAGAGCACGGGAGGAAGTAAAACAGGCCTGGCTCATTAAGATTGTCTCGTTTCTCCCATATACTACAGTTCTTACTATGGTAGACTATGGTAGGCTTCATAGCCATATAAATATTCTTTACCCCCACAAACAAATAAGCTCTTTATTTTCTTTTAACTACATGGTACTCTTGATCTATCTGTTCTTCCTGCTTTTGATAGGGAATGAGTTTATCTCTTGCTGACCAACAAATTATTCCAAATCTTGGCAACATAAAACTGCAAACACTTACTATCTCACAGTTTCTGGAAATGGCTTGGCTGGGAAGGTTCTGGCTCAGAGTCTCCCAGAAAGTTATAGTCAACTTGTCACCCAGAACTGCAGCCATCTGAAGACTCACCTGGGGCCAGAGGACCTGCTTCCAAACCCGCTTGTTGATACCCTGAACTCCTCACTGGCTGTTGGCCACAGATGTGAGCTCCATCACTTCATGGTCCTCTCCACAGAATTGCTCACAACATGGCAGCTGGCTTCCCCCAGAACGAGAGATACAAGAGAAGAAAGAGAAAGCCAGACACCAACATGGAAATTATAGTCTTTTATAACTTTTTAAATGTTTTTTAATGTTTTCTATTTATTTCTGAAAGAGAGAGAGAGACAGCGTGAGCAGGGGAGGGTCAGAGAGAGAGGGAGACACAGAATCTGAAGCAAACTCTGGGCTCTGAGCTAGCTGTCAGCACAGAGCCCGATGCGGGGCTCGGACCCACGAACTGTGAGATCATGACCTGAGCCGAAGTCGGATGCTTAACCGACTGAACCACCCAGGCACCCCCAGTCTTTTATAACTTAACTTCAGACTAACTTATAACTTCTCTCCTCTGCCCTATAACATTGGTCACACAGACCTGTCCTGGGATAATAGAAGAGGGGACTTTACAAGGGTGGGAACAAAAGGCAGGATCAATGGTGACCGTCTTAAAAGCTGACTCCCATAGAGAGAGGCCTGGGAACAAGAAATATTTCTCCACTCTGAGCAAAGCACCTGTACAAATAGGAAATATGACAACTGACACCAGTCTCCATGCGGGGAAGACATTAGTAGAGAATCCAGTAAAGTGAAGAGGACCCCCATTTCAAGGGTGCAGCTGTTAATCACAATGCTGTATGAGAAAACATAGATTTCAATGTGGAAATCTTCCCACGTGAAACTTAACTGGCCAAACAAATTACATATGTCAGCTGGATCCAGGCTGCCAGTTTGTAAATGCTGCTGCAAGGTCAAGGCAAAAGTGCCCCGGTTAAGAGCTCAGGGTTCAGAATCAGCCAGACCTGGATTCAAATTTCAACAACGCTAATTAACTGCTGTGTGACCTTGATCAAGTCCTGTGCTGTAAAGCAGAAATGGTCAAAATAGGATTAAGTGAGATAAAAGTACTTACCACGAGGCCTGGAACACAATAGCCACTCAATAATGCTAGGTGCCATCATCATTGCTTGTTATAGCACCAGAAATGGAAACTGGAGCCATACTATTTGTACTCACACCCTGGCTGTTAGCCACTTGGGTGAGCTAGGCCACTGCCAAGCTTTATTTAGGGGTTCATCCACACCTCTATAGAGCAGAACAATCATCAGCGAGAGCGAACCTCAAAGGCCCACTTTACATTCTTCACAATTTAATCTCAGGTCCTTAAATTCCATCACCTACAAAAAGCAACAGCATTTTGATAGCAAGGAAAATCCAGAGATCACCTCCTGATTCCTTTGTTTCCCATATCTCCTTGGTGTGAGAGTCATGCAGCTATTCTCAGGCTGGCAAAACTGGTACCCAAGAGGAGGCTGTTCCACAACTGAAATAATAACAAGGAGCAGAAAGGTCATTGGGGAGAAGTAGATTTGCTTAACCATGAGCCTACTCCAACCCAAGGTCTGAACCATCTCTACAACAGTTCATATACTTGGCTATCCACTTCTCATTGAATGCCTCCAATGACAGGGAACTCATCACTCCACTCAGAATAGCTTATTTCATTTTGATTAAGAATTTTATGTATTGTTCAAAGAACACCGATTGAGCACTTAAGGTGCCAAGGCATTGTATTTGGCGCTAGGATGCAGTAGTAAACCAGATAGATGAGGTCTTCAATTTCCTAGTATGGGGGAGAGACAACAAACAAATAAATGAATACATAACACATTTGGTAGAGATGGGTTCTATGAAGAAAGATGAAACAAGGTAAAGGTTGAGAGAATGACAGGGCTATTACTCTATGTGGGTGGTCACAGAAAAGTTCTCTGAGAGGAGGACACTTAAACAACTTTCTAAGGGAAATAAGGTGCACAGTGTGAATATTAGAGTAAGAAGAACATCTCACATGAGGATCCCAACGAGGGCAAAGACCCTGAAGCACAAGTGAATGTCTTCCTTGCAGTCAAGGGAAACCTGACCGAACTCTTTGTTCTTATTCACACGGCCACAAAATTCACCTCCACTCCAGAGGTAATCATGTTAATCATGTCTGTCTGTATTTATAGGGTTGTGGTCAGACCAAGCAGGCCCCAAATCTGCCCCTATCAGATCCAATCTCCTCTTATTTTGTTTATATCTCCCCTGGATCCAGCTTGCCTTAGTGGGTTTTTTTAATGTTTATTTATTGGGGGGGAGGGGAGAGAATGAGTCGGAGGGTGGGGCAGAGAGAGAGGGAGACACAGAATCCAAAGCAGGCTCCAGGTTCTGACCTGTCAGCATAGACACCACTGTGGGGCTTGAACTCGTGAACTAAAACAACATGACCTGAGTGGAAGTCAACCGACTGAGCCACCTAGGCGCCCCTTGCCTTAGTGTTTACAGTTACATCCTTCCTAATATGATTAGCATTCTATATACATCCCCATTCAAAGCCTGAATTTAAAAAAAAAAAAATGTTAAATTGAACAGGCCTGAGGACTGTTGCCCCACAGCAAATCTCCAAAGGCTTCCCTGTGCCTTCCCTACCTCCTCACCCTGCAGTTGACAGTCATCAAGATTCCATTAGCTCCCTCTTATGAGCTCAACATTTTCCAAAGCATCCTTCTCAACAAAGAAAATGGAAATGTAATTGGAGTAGAGTGGTTCAGCTCTCTCAATACCATCTGTTAACAGTATACAATCTGTTCTAAGCAGCAGGCTGAAATGTTGTCAGACATAAATGACATCCAAGTCATAAGTAAATGCAAGGCATGAGCATGAGCTTGTGGACTGACTTAGAGTAAGTCATTTGCTACACTAGACTTGTAGTCTCATCACCTTTGTTATCTTCCACATCCAGAGAACACAGCTAGATACTTCACGGATATTTGATAAATGACAACTGAAGAAGTATATGTGTGAGTATTGCAGAAGATACATAGGAAAAAATCCCAAGTGGGACCTGAGACCCTGACACCACTAAGTTATGATTTTTCCATCTCATGGTGCTGCTGCATAACAAAACATCCTGAAACTTGGTGATTTAAAATGACCACACATTTATTTTGCTCACGAATCTGTAATATGGCCAGGGTCAACTTGTGTTCGCTCCACTCAGCATTAGCTGAGGCAATTTGAAGCTTTAAGGCTCATCTGTTTGCCTGTTTAGTGGTCGATGCTAGCTGTTGGCTCAGGCCTCAGCTGGGGCTGTAGCTGGAATGCCTACAAGTAGCCTTTCCTTGTAGGTGCTTGGTTTTCTCAGAGTGCAGAGGCATCCTGAGACAGACTCCCCCTTCTATGTCCCTGTGGACTTTTAAGTCTTAGCCTCATAAGGTAAAAAGCATAACCCAGCTATATTTCATTCACTAGAAGAAAGTCATAAAGGACAATCTACTCTTGAGAAATCGTGGGAGTGGGGTGCCTGGGTGGCTTAGTCGGTTAAGTGTCTGACTCTTGGTTTCGGCTCAGGTGGTGATCTCTCGGTTTGTGAGTCCAAACCCTGTGTCGGGCTCCGCGCTGACAGCACAGAGCCTGCTTGGGATTCCCTCTCTCTCCCTGTGTCTCTGCCTCTCCTTCACTTGCTCTCTTTGTCTCCCTCAAAATAAACTTTAAAAAAAATTTAATGAAAATTTAAAAATAAAGATTAAAAACACTACCCATGGGATTGAATGAAACTAGTAGATTTGATGAGTGTTCTTAAGCAACAAATACCAAAGAGGATACCCATTCTCTTAGAGATGGGTCACAGGACTGATAATAGAAAGTACCTGCGAGTCCCCATAGGCTCCTGTGTTTTGGCATCCTGCATGCTTGATGTGTTTGAAACGTGTATGATAGCCGTATCTTGAAGGAATAGATTCCTTTGTTTTGAAAATAAAAATTGGAATTGGAGTTCACCATGGGTCCAAATGGCGACAAATGCTCAGGCCAAAGGTAGGGTCCCATCAGA
Organism: Crocuta crocuta; assembly: GCF_008692635.1. NCBI lineage: Eukaryota > Metazoa > Chordata > Mammalia > Carnivora > Hyaenidae > Crocuta > Crocuta crocuta. The sequence continues at coordinate 2,733,650 of NW_027527934.1, forward strand.
TAGCACAAACTTGCATCTGAAAAGGAATCAAGCACCAGTGGGGCCCTCCAAAGAGTCAATGTCTCAGAATGTCTGGATATTTTCATGCTCAAGTTTGGCAGATCCTTTAATAGTGTATGCTCTGGGTCCATCCAAACCCGCCTTCTTTTTCTCCTGGGTGCACAGCTTGACTACATTTCTCAGCCTCCCTCACCGTTAGGTAAGACCATGTGACTAAGTCCTGGCCAAAGACATGAGGGCAGAAATATTGGAGACTACTTCTAAGACTGGTCCATAGAAATTCCAGTGTGGTCCTGTACTTGTTTCCTCTTTTCCTATCCAGTGGCTGGATGGAGTAAACTTCCAGGACCTGGAAGACAGCAGAGTGACAAGAGAGAAGAAGCCTGAGTACCTGAGTCACTACATGGAGGTAAGCTGCCTGACCAGAAACATCAGCATACAGTCTGCCGCATGAATGGAATATAAATTCTTATTACTTTAAGCCACTTTAGGGGCCATTTGCTACAGTTATGCGCCTACCCTGACTATGAAGTTGGGTTTTTATTTAGGAACTGTCCATGCCCGTCCCTCCCCCACCAAGGGCAGAATATACTTCTCCACTCCATTGACAGTAGATTTGGCCAGTGGGATGTTCACAGACATGAGGTGACATGATGTGCTTTTACACACACTTGATCACTTCTACACTCTAGTGCTACAGCCCTCTTGCTGTCCTGCCTTGAGAAGAACAAACACCAGCTAGATCCTGGTCCGGCAGACCTAGGTTCAGCTGGCAACTGGCCACCAAAACCATCCTGGCCCAAACCAGCGGCAACTGGCTGACCTGTAGATGAATGAGCAAAAATAAATGAGTATTATTTTAAGGCACCGGGTTTGGGGTAGTTTGTTACACAGCATACTCTGGAGCTAGCTGACTGATACACCAATGAAGTGTGAGTGTGGCAGTCTCATGGAGCTGCCATATTAGGCTTCCACTTGATGCCTGTTCTATTATCTCACTTATTTATGCTGAAGCTATTTTACAGATGAATAAACAGAAGAGTAGGAAAAGACTTCCCCAAGGCCACACAAGGGGTTTAGGATATAAAATTCTTAAGGCTAAATGCTCCTCCTTCTGTTCCAAACACACTGAGGGAAATGCAAGAAAAGCAGATCAAATCAGGAAGGAGTGGACAGAATTCAGGTTTCCATCAAATCCCACTTTAGCAGAGCTTGCTAATTCTCCTTGGCACTTGAAAAAGGAAAGTTCTGGACAAATAAAACAACAACCAGCTTCACCCCCTGTGTTGTTCACTTATGGAACTTACTACCTAAATATCTTTAGATAATGCCACTGAAAATAACAACTTTCGTAAGAAACATTTGAACAATCGCATTATCCCACTCCTATAATGGGTTAACATGGGAAATAAGAACGTTTGTAGGTTATCTTCAAGGTTAACTTCAAGAAGGAAAACCACACCCGTGGACACAGTGTTCCCGGAACCCTGTGTGAGAAAGAATACAGAGAGCCCTCTCGGACTGCCTGCTCTCACCACCGCCCTTCAGACAATGCTTACAAGCCTTTAAGGAACACCCGCCACCGCTCCCGCGAGAACCTCCCAGCCCAGGGAACGCAGACGACGAGAGGGCAACCGGCCCCCAATCCGAGCAAAGGGCAGTGGAAACCTGTTTCCCCCGTCTCTTCATCTCTAGGAACCCTCGGCTCAGATTCTTTTAGTGAGAGACTATGCAAGGGTTCAGCCTCCCCAAGGAGAGGAAAAGGGGTGTTGGGGGGGGCTGGTCTGGGGGCAACGGCATGAGACGTGGGAACTAAACAGCGACGGGGGGGTGGGGGGCTCTCCTGCAAGCAGGGATGACTGCAGAACGAGC
>NW_027527934.1:2735593-2735902 GCF_008692635.1 Crocuta crocuta
CGGACCACGCCCTGGGGCTAGGAGGGGGGTGCGGGCCGCGCCCAGGTCCTCGGCCGGGGGCTGCCGGGAACGCCCCGGTCGAGTGCCACGTCGAGAGGCGTCGGCGGAGAGGCGGAGGGGACGCCGGCCCCGACCGCAGGCCAACAGCCTTGCTTTGCCCTTTAGAATCGCTGTAAGAAAATGGCAGACAAGCCAGACATGGGGGAAATCGCCAGCTTCGATAAGGCCAAGCTGAAGAAAACGGAGACGCAGGAGAAGAACACCCTGCCGACCAAAGAGAGTGAGTGCAGCCCTGCCCCCCGCCTCCGG
>NW_027527934.1:2735917-2736800 GCF_008692635.1 Crocuta crocuta
AGTGCCGCTTCCTGCTCTCCACAGCCATTGAGCAGGAGAAGCGGAGTGAAATTTCCTAAGAACCTAAAGGATCCCCCACCCCCGTCATCTTCGAGACACCCTAGTCGTGATGTGGAGGAGGAAGAGCCACCTGCAAGATGGACACGAGCGACAAGCTGCACTGTGAACCCGGGCACTCCGTGCCGACGCCACCGGCCTGCGGGTCTCTGAGGGGACCCCCCCCCCCCAATCGGACTGCCAAATTCCCCGGTTTGCCCTGGGATATTATAGCAAATTATTTGTATGATTAATGAAAATAAAACACACCTCGTGGCATGGCTGGCGTGGTCTGAGTCTTCGTTGGGAATTTCGTGGGCAGTGTCGCTGCAGCACAGCCCCACGCGCAGGTTCGAGTTGCCGCAGAGCGGGAGGGGGTCGCAGAACGGGCCGGCTGGAAGGGACCGTTTTAAATTTTGACTTTCCCTGCTTCTCCAGATCTTGTGGGTTATTATTAGCCCCTTAGCTCTTGCTTATAATGCAATCCGTGTAAAATTTCATCTCACCTTGTCATTCCTGGAAGCTGGGGAAATACTTTTTCAGGGGAGCAAGATTTTTTATAAGGTTTTGCCGTCCCCCAGTTTCCCTGGCCTCCTCACCGTTCTGATTCACACCCCGGGGAGAACAGGGATTTGGAGTCTGAGAAGAAAGGGGTAAGAGCCTAAATCTGGAATGTTAGAAATTGGGTGAGGTCACAAACTCTCCAAGAGGCTTTCTTGGAACTTAAAAGAGGAGGCAGTAGGAGGAAGACAAAGGCGGATCCAGGGAAACCACAGCAGGAACATGGGCACTAGAGGAGCTGTAGGGGACAGCCCTAGCTTTTTGTCTTTCAACCCTAGCGCAGAAC
>NW_027527934.1:2736817-2781783 GCF_008692635.1 Crocuta crocuta
CGCAGAACCTTCCACAAAAGCTAGCCATTAGAGGGAGTGCTCGGCCCAGCAGCAGCAGGAAGGGTGGGCGGGCTGGGGCTGGTAGCAGAGCCCCACAGGGTCACACCCTCTAGACGCAAGGGGAAGAGAGGGACCGTGGGGGGGCAGGGAGGCTCCAGGCATTCCAGAGCAGGGGAACCCTGCTTAGGATTTCAGGGGTGAAATCTAAAAAGGGAGTTGAGGACACATTGCTGAGTGATTTGTCCCACATTTTTGTCTGACCGTGGGGACTGGACACCGGGTGAGGGCAAGTAATTTCAATGAGGTGTGATCCCTGCCCACAGGAACTTAAAACCCTGGTGGGTGAGGGGGCAGCCAAGTCAGGAACACCTAGGCTGAGGGAGTCACTGCCCATTTTGCACAAAGAAGTGACTAATGACAGTGACACCTGTGCTATGGGGGTTGGGGGGTAGGGAAGGTAGATAAAGAAAAACACCTTAGGAGGCCCCTTGGGGGGAGGGGCCTTAGCTGAGTGTCTGCTGTGGGCCAGGCACTGTGTTAGGATTTTTAGTTCTTAGAAACTCTATTAATAAAGGCAGTATGATTATTATCCCATTTTACAGATGGGGAAGCTAAGTTTCAAAAAGACTAGGAATTTTCTAAAGTCACACAGCCAGTGAGTAGTGAAGCCAGAATTTAGGGCCAAGGCTGTGCTCTGGGGGATTTTATAACCTAAGGTTTGGGACTGTTGCGTCAAACATTTCATGAGATTTCAGGAGCATTTACTACTTGAGCATAATGGACCCTGTTAGGGCCTACTGTTGGAAGGTTAAAGAAAAGGGAGCAGAAGAAATCACTACTGCCTTCAAGCAGTCCCACAGTACGTCTGCTGGTGAGAAGGGCTCTGGAGGAAAAGCAAGCTGGGTTGGGGGTAGTGTGCTGGGGCAGAAGCAGGCATGCAAGTGCCACTGCAGTTTTCAGTAGGTCAGTCGAGGGGGGGTCTCTGGATAAGACACGCGCTTCCAGGAAGGGGGCACAAATGCAGGGGCCACAGTAAGAGTGTTGGATGATCTGAGGAAGAACAGGAAGCGGAGGGAGCAAGCAGCAGAGAGATGAGGTGTGAAAAGGCAGGAGTTGGAAGAGGCAGATCTGAAGTCACTTGCAACTATTACAATGTCAGTTGCCCCACCCGGAGCGCCCTCCACCTCCGGACCTCCCTCCATAGGAGCCTCTCATGCACATTAGGAATCCTGTCCAGCAGCCACTCCTAAGGCTTCTTTGGCCCCAACCTCCTCTCTGGAACGCAAATCACATGCTCCTTTCTTTTGGATCCCACCGACTGCCTGACCCCAATGGGCTCACCCGGAGAGCAGTTCCTGAGCCCGGTTCCCTGGGGCCCCCTTACTCTCAGATTCCCATGACTTTCTCACCCCCTCCCCGAGAAATCCTTTCTATTCTGAGGTTGCAGGGTGCTGGTGACAGCCCTACTGTAATGAAGAATTTAAGAAGACACAAAGCAAGAGGAGACTTAGGGCACTTTGCTTTTCCACTCTAAGATAATGAGCTGATGGGATGTGGCCAGGGCAGGGGGAGGGGGGGGCGCAGGAGATGCACATAGGCGAGGGGGTCACTTAATCATTTCAGAAGTCTTAAGCACCTCATCATTTTATACGGTAAGGCTGCCTTCCCCAACCCACTTCAGCTCCCGGCTCCAGAGCTGCACACTGGCACACACATCTAGGTCTCCGAGACCTGAACGTTAAGACAGACACCAAAGGCCAATACTTGGAGAGGCCTATCATCCTAGGCCTGTCTTCCTAGGGAAGGCCTATCTTCCAATCTCTCGCAGTGATTGGTCCCCTGGAATCACGTGCAAATCACAATGGCCCAGGCACCCTACAACCCCTTCCCCCTTTCTTTTCTGTCCCTTGCCATGTGGGAATACCGACATCTTGGGAGAATCTTAGGGAATTGCTGGTTCATACCCTTTTCCTCTTATCTAAGAATTCAGGGACCAATTACTAGTCCAATCACAAAATGACTGAGGTGTGCCTTGAAGCTAAAATAAAATTGCAACATTTCTTTTCCTTTTTTCTTTTAGAGAGATAGAGCGCAGGTGTTCCAGGGAGAGGGGCAGAGGGAGAGCAAGAGAGAATCTTAAGCAAGCTCCTCAGATGACGGGGTTGGAGGACTTGATCCCACAACCCTGGAATCATGACCTGAGCCAAAATCAGGAATCAGATGTTCAACCGACTGACCCACCCAGGTGCCCCAACAGCATGTCTTTTTTTTTTTTAATGTTTTTATTTATTTCTGAGAGAGAAAGAGAGAGGCAGCGTGAGCAGGGGAGGGTCAGAGAGAAAGGGAGATACAGAATGCGAAGCAGGCTCCGGGCTCTGAGCTAGCCGTCAGCACAGAGCCCGATGCGGGGCTTCAACACGCAAACCGTGAGATCATGACCTGAGCCTAAGTCAGAAGCTTAACTGACTGAGCCACCCAGGTGCCCCTCAGCATTTCTTTTCAGACACACTTGAATTTCTAATTTTGTTTTCTTATTTCATTCCTAAAACCAGCTTTAACAATTAGGCCTCAGGGCTCAGGGCTTGAGACTTCTCACTGCCTTTCTTAAGGTCACACCAGACCGCCCAGGGCCTCTTGCAGCCGGCCATCCACCTCCTATTCAATATGCATACGCTGAGTGCCTGGTATGTACCACTTGCTGCCCACCATGCTGAGAAAACAGATGGAGGACACTTAGGGAGCACCTGGTCTAGACTAGAAGGAGGATCCAGCCTGTCTTCCCCACACTTGCCAATCCCCCAGATGGCTTGCTCACCCTCTTCTCTCCCCTCAGGCAAACACCTCCTCTCCTCAGACAGTGTCAGGTGCTTCAGGTCCCGTGTCTTTCCTCACCTCTCCCACCATTTCTCTGGAATAGACAAAGCACTTCTGGGATGCCTGGGTAGCTCAGTCAGCTTAGAAGCTGACTCTTGATTTCCACTCAGGACATGATCTCATGGCTTGTGAGTTCAACCCCTGCTTCTACTTGAGATTCTCCCTCTCCCTCTCTCTCTGCCATTCCCCCACACATTCTCTCTCTCTCTCTCTCTCTCTCTCAAAAATAAATAAATAAACTCTCTACCCTTACTACACTACTCATACCGCATATGAAGGAAAATCTGTTTCTCCTTTACTACAACACTCTATACAGAGAATACTTTACTTCAGGTCACCAGATGTGTCAGNGATCTTCTGGACACTAGGTAGGTGTTCTACAATTCAATTCAGTCTGACACTATCCACCTGAAGTTAGTGCAGACCCTATAGATTAAGGGCTCAGTCCCACAAGGCTGCCGCCCTACCCCCGCTTCAGACACCAATCCTAAATCCAACCTGGCAGTGTGCATCTACTAAAGCTGACCCAATGACCCAGCAAAACCATTCCTACTTCTATATCCCAGAGAAATTAATGCATGTGTCCCCCAAAGGCAGCTTTATTCGTATTAACCAAAGAGGAAAAACACCCCATCTGTCTCTCAACAGAATGGATAAATTTGATATCATACAGTTATTCAGTCATTAAGTTACTCAACAATATAAAGGAACCAAGTACTGATACCTAACATCATACGATTCCATTTAGATGCAATTCTAGAAAAGGTAAAACTGCTTTCTGATAGTAAAAGTCAGCCAAACCTTCCAGGGTGATGAAAATGTATATACCTTGATCAGAGTCATAGTTACATGGGTGTATACGTGTGTAAAAAATCACTGAGATGTATACTTACGATTAGTGCACTCATATGTACTTTATGTATGTTTTATTTCAATGAAATATTTCTTTATCCTATGAGGAGCTTAGGATTCCCAGCTTTTTTTTTTTAATTTTTTTTTTTTTATTTATATCTAGGAGAGAGAGAGAGACAGCGTGAGCAGGGGAGGGTCAGAGAGAGAGGGAGATACAGACTCTGAAACAGGCTCCAGGCTCTGAGCTGGCAGTCAGCACAGAGCCCGACGTGGGGCTCGAACCCATGAACCGCGAGATCATGACCTAAGCGAAAGTTGGACGCTTAACCGACTAAGCCACCCAGGCGCCCCAAGATTCCCAGCTTTTAAGACCACATGCTATTAACTCAGAGGAAAGAGCTGAAGATGGTGTAAACAAACCCCCTTGAATACTTTCCCTATTTTGAGTGATCCTCCATTGGTTTTCCAAGTCAAATATTAGCCATCTACAAGGCCCTACTAATCACCACTGTCAGTGGAGCATCTGACTCTTGATTTCAACTCAGGGCATGATCCCAGGGCTGTGAGATCGAGCCCTGTGTCAGGCTCCAAACCGTGGAACCTGCTTGGGATTCTCTCTCTCTCCTTTTGTCTCTCTCCCCTACTCACATTAGACACCCAGGGGTTAGCATTGCAGAAATTTGTGAGGGTGTTTTGTTTCAGTTTGGCTATCATAAGGATTAGGGGACACCACTAACAGTTCATAAACAGGGATCAGGAATGCTAGACACCTGTCAATACTAGACAATTCCACACATCAAAGATTTGTCTGTGTCCTACATGACTTTCTTTAAAGGCTCTTTATTGTTGTATAACATAACTACAGAAAAATGCGCAGATCATAAGTGTACAGCTCGATGAATCTTAACAAACTGAACACCCCTTAGTGCCAAGGATAGTCCCATACCTATCCTAACTTTGAACAGCATGTAGACATTTTGCATACTTTTGAACTTTACATTTGTAGAGCTGAACTATCTCTTTCTAATTTTGTGACTCCAGCAAAAACTAATTCTGCACAAATTTATTATACACTGCATTTTCCAAGAATGCAACTAGCATGTGAATGTAAATTGAGGGAGGCCTTGTTTTATTTTGTTTTGTAACTCAGAGCTTTACCAAGAGTTTGTGGCACGGATAGTGATATTTTTCTGAGTTTTCAAACTGTTAGTACAACCTGATTGTGTCGGTGTTCCTCTGAAGCTGTAGGATTCATGGTCGTGCTCTGTGCAGGTGCAAACATAAAGTGCAGATTGCTTCTTTAGGTGCAGAACATTGCTGTGCCATATTGTATTAGTCAGCTTTTGATAGGTTGCACCGCAGTAACAAACTCCAACAATTTCAATGGCTTGTAACAACAAATTGTATTTTCTATTCATATGTACATCGGCTGAAACCTGATGTCTTTATTCTGAGTGCCAAAGGAGCAGACCCTGTTCAGAACACTCTCTCGTTATGGCAGAAGGAAAGAAGAATGGCAGAGCCATGCTATGGCTTTTCAAGCTCTCCCCAGGTGTGGTACGTCCATTCCCATTACACTGGCCAAAGCAAATCATAGAGCAAGCCTGACATCACTTGGGTGAGGTACTGCAAGTCACAGGCTCTCAGGTTGGCATGTATAATTCTGTTATAGGGAAGGCAGGAAATAATTGGGAGTCATGATAATGCAATGTACCATATATACTGAAATGCATATATATGTTTTTTGTAAAGTGCATTTCCTTATTTCACCTTTATATTGCAATAAGGGCTTGTATTGATTTATTTTTAAAGTATATGTGAAAGTAGATCATAGTCTCCTTGATTTCCATTTCAGGAAAGAGGAATGTTACAAAATATTTGATGCAGAAGGAGATGTTGGGTCTAAAGGGTTGGGAATTAGTCATCTGAACCAATCATGGTAATTTTATCACCTTTGCCATGATTGACTTAAGAATAGATACAGGTTGCAATTCTGGCCAACGAGACCTGAGAGGAAGCCTGTGGAGGGGGACTTCTGGGAAGTCCCTTCCAAGAATTTGCTTCTTAAAAAGGACATAAGAAAAAGCTACCCACGTCATTGTGTGAGGATGTGATATGTTCTTGAACCATGACAGTTATCTTGAAGTCATGAAGGGAAAATGCAACACATTGAGAGAGGCCAAGTGGAAAAATAAAAAGAATCTGTACTTGATGAGCTCTCGAGCCCCTGAGGTTTCTTGAAAGTGCCTTATCAGAGGTTACTGTGTGGCTCAGTTGGTTGAGTGTCTGACTCTTGATTTCAGCTCAGGTTATGATTGTGAGGTCGTGAGATCAAGCCCCATGTTGGGCTCTGCCCTGGCAGCTAAGATCCTGCTTAGGATTTTCTCACTTTCCCTCTCTCTGCCTCTCCCCTTTGTGCTCTCGCTTTCTCTTTCAAAATAATAAATAAACTTTTAAAAAAGTGTATTGGGACACCTGAGTGGCTCAGTTGGTTAAGCTCAGGTCACGATCTCACAGTTCATGGCTTCCAGCCCTGTGTCAGGCTCAGTGCTGGCAGCACAGAGCTTGCTTGGGATTCTCCATCTCCCTCTCTCTCTCTGCCCCTCCCTTGCTCTCTCTCTCTCAAAATAAATAAATAAACATTTTTAAAGGGTCTTATCTTTGAACATCTTGTTGGGGAAATAATACATTTTTCTTATATTGAAGAAATCTGTACTTGGGTTTTCTTACTTGCAGTCGAAAGTATTCTACAGTGATCCTGTGGAATGGGAAGTCTGGGTGCAGAGATACTGGTCAGTAGGATATTGTAACCATCCAGTCAAGAGGCGATGAGGACTTACGTTAGGGAAACGTCTGTATATCCAAGGTGCTTTGCTGGTAAATGTTTAACAACCAGCTCTCGGTCAGGGCGGGGGAGGTATGAGCTGTTTTGTAGCATTTGCCAATTCCTATGGTGTAAATCTTGCCAATTTTAAGCTGTCAAGAGTTAAACAATTGGATCTCTGCAGGTTGGACCAATTGGCTCTCCCACACCACTGGTTGCGGGGATAGAAAATCAGGGCACATACAAGACTTCGCCGAGGGAGAACTAGTAAGACTTCAGATTATGCGGGCGATTACAGAAGTTGTAATCTGATAGGCAAACAGAAACTTTTACTTGCCTATGTGACTTCATTTCTGTGTCTTGGGTTCCAGAGGGGGAGACCGAAGCGCCCCGTAACCGGGGCGCTTCCCAGCAGGTACACTGGGAGACACAGCACTGCTTTGGAGAGAGATTCTACAATCCCCAGATGAGTATCATAAACTAATTTTACGGCTAACACATTGTACAGAGAGGCAATAAAATGAGGCTATGATAAAGCAGGTGTCTCTGGCACTGAGCCCAGGGAAGGGCAGGGTCAACTTGCAAGACATCACAGTGTCTGAGAGCCTGTGTAGGCAAAACCCTGGAAGCCCATGCTGGAAGGAGTCTGGGTGGAAGTGTGTGGTGGGAAGCAAAGAAGCAGCATTGGCCAGAGTGATTATGCTAGTTGGGGCAGCCACAGTGGAGAAGCCAGCGCTATTCACTGACCCATCGCTTTCTCTGCTTATTCAACCACAATTTAGTAAGAATCTGCTAAATACTGGGTCCTAGGCTAGGTCGTTGCTCAGGATAAACAAGATGAAATCTCCCAGACCTCAATTTGTCACAGGTAAGATAAATAGGTAAACTGGATTAACAGATCATGGACTACCGTATTCTGGGTTAAAATTAAATGCGCACTGCACTTAATTTTTATCTCTGCAGCAAAATTTGGAAGACTAAGAGATGGCCCTGCTGACTCAGCCCTGGCATTATTCAGCATTTACTCTGAATTTCTGTATCATTCGTGTCTATCTCTGTAATGTTAAATCAATGTGTTTCATAGAAGTTGACAAGATCAAAAAGACTTGGCTGTTAACTAGAAGATTAAAAAAAAAACAAAACACATTGGCCCTGAGGGCCTGGGTGACTGTCAGTTAAGCATCTGACTCTTGATTTCTGTTCATGTCATGATCTCATGGTTAGTGAGTTCAAGTCCTGCCTCAGGCTCTACACTGGTGGCAAGGAGCCTGCTGGGGATTCTCTCTCTCACTCTCTCTGCCCCTCCTCTGCTTGTTCTCTCTGTCTCTCTCTCTCTCAAAATAAATAAGTAAACTTAAAAATTTTAAAACAAAAACAAAAGCCATTGGCCCTACAAATGCTATTTAAGTTTGTCAAGCACCCAAGCCATAGCAAAGAATTTTTCTACATTGTAGAGAAATCCTATTCTCTAGGAAGGCAATTCTTCAGGAAAAAAAAGCTCTCACTCTTGCATCAACGCAGCCCAAGACCTTCATCTGAGGCATCTGTAGCTAAAAAGAACCTGTTCTTTGAGTCACTGTTTTTGTCCAAATGCTATCTCATACCAAGCTGTTCCTTATTTGGTTTCCTGCTACTCAGATTCCAGGTTAGTTGCTCTGGCTTGTTCTTAGAAAAAAAAATCAGTAGAGTGTATAATTGTAGCATGAGGATTCTTTGGTTTTTTGATTGAAAGAAAAAAGTCTTATCCAACCTGTCTTAAGCAAAAATGAAGAAGAAGAAGAAGAAGAAGAAGAAGAAGAAAGAGAGAGAGAGAGAGAAAGAAAGAAAGAAAGAAAGAAAGAAAGGGAGGATTTATTTACCTATGTAAATCCAGGGAGTAGGTTTACTTCAGGTGTGGCTGATGGAGCTAGTCAAATGACGTCACAGGGACCTGGCTTCTCTCTCTACATCTTTCAATTCTGCATCTTCCTTCTCAGGCTGGCCTCCCCACTCATGGTGACAATAGAGCTGCTGCAGCTCAAACACGACACTCCCCCCGGGCGTGAGAACGGCAGAAAAGAGAGACTGTCTCTTCATCCAGTTCAAACTAAAACGCTGGGCCTAATTTTCACCAGCTGGAATTACGTCAGGTGCCCCTCCCCGACCCAATCACCCTGTCCAGGACATAGCCTGGTTTCAACCTAGGTCTTATGCCCATCTGTGTTGTTAGCAGATGGGTCAGCCTCGCTAGAATCACAGGAACATTGAGTAAAGATGGAGACTATTTCTTTTTTTTAAATTGAAGTATAATTGACATATGACAATATATTAGTTTCAAGTGTACAACAATAATGACTTGATATTTGCATACACTGTGAAATGATCACTACTAGACTGTCACCATCTGTCACCATAGAAAGTTACAAAATTTGAGTATATTTAGAAATGCAAATTAAGAATGATTATTAAGAACAGGGTAAGTGCATACTAAGCACCCAAATTCATCATTGTTCACCACTGTCATGTACTAAACTGGTGTGTAAAGACTCCATATTGGCCTCTTAACCCCTGGGGACTACGTGAGTCTTACCGTGGTTGAGACAGACTTGAACTGATGGAGAAGACCTAACTTTGTCATCATGGCCCTTTATTCCCAATGTTCTTACCAAAAAACCAGGGCTGAGGCAAGGGTCCTGAGATTAAAGACACACACACACACACACACACACACACACACACACAACTACATACATATGTGTGTGTGTATATAGAAAAAGAAAGAGATTTTTAAGGAATTGGCTCACAAAACTGTAGAGGCTAGCAAAGCCAAAATCCATACAGCAGGTCAGCAGTTTGGAAACTCAAGCAGTTCTTCCATGTTACAATCTTAAGACAGAATTCCTTCCTATCCAGGAAGCTTCCATTTTGGCTCTTAAGGCCTTTAACTGATTCGATGAGGCCCACCCACGTTATGGATGGAGGGTAATCTCTTTTACTTCAAGTCAGCTAATTGTAAATGTTATCACACACCAAATACCTTCACAGCAACAGGCTGTGTCTGACCGAATAACTGGGCACCATGGTCTAGCCAAGTTGATATATAAAATTAACCAGCACAGTACTTGAGGTTGAATCGTGGTGTCATTTCCCAGTACTTAATTATAGCAAACATGGGCTCCAGCAAAGGACACAGAATGCAGGAGTCCAGTTCCCACCCTGACTTATGGCCAGGAAATGACCTGAAAGTTAGAAATTATATGAGAGATGGTGGAGCAGAGAGCTGGGAGCCTCAGCTCTGAGCATTGACCTCCGAGCCACTATCAGCCTTGGGCTGCCTACTTTAGACTTCTTAACGAGGAAGATGAAAAAACTTCCATAATATTTAAGTCACTGAATTTTAGGGGTGTTTCTGTTACGTGCAACTGAGCTCAATTCTATGTAAGACCAAAAAAAAAAAAAAAACCTGAGATAAAAAAAGGAAACACAACTCATTTACAAAAACAAAGGATGAAAGAAGGAAGCATTACTTTATTGAAAGCATAATTCAAGATGACAGAAATAAGACTAGAGAAATTATTTTACTATAAACATACATGTTTTAAAAAGCCTTGTGAAGGACTCTCAGACTAGGCCAAAACCATTTTCAATCACATATTTTCAAGAAAGGCACATCGTTCTCAGAAGTAACTTAGGGTGTTAATATCAAACAAAGTAAAATTCAATCCAGAAAACAGTAAACAATTAAAGAATGTTGTTTAATATTGGCAATCTCCATTTTAAAAACATCCACAAGCTTTTATGCACCAAATAACATTATACACACACATGTGCGTGCACACACACACACACACACACACACACACACACACACACACACACACACACACAGTTCGCACATCATTATAACTTAGTACAGTGCCAAGCCCAGATGGTTTCACAGATGATTTCTTTCAAAGCTGAAAGAAAGCAATAACTTCAACACCTCAAAATTTGTTTCAGTAGCTAGAAAAGGACATATGTCTACGAATACATTTTACAAAGCCAAAAAGATCCTGAAAACAAAATGTACTATGAATATTGTTGCAAAATTCTAAATTAAAATACATACTAGGAAATTTAATCAGGAAGTGCATTAAAATAATACCATGGCAATGCTGCCAATTAAAGTTTATTACAACAATGCCAGGATATTTCAGTATCAGGAAATCTGTTGTAATAATTTAGCACATTAATTGGTAAGAGGGAAAAAGTTATATATATGTTTATCTTAATGTGACCCCAAAAGTCTGCTTTTATGAATTTTAACAGCTGTATCTGGTATTTAAAAGTTCTTGGTAAACTAAATAGATGAGTTATTTCTTTTTTTTTAATTTTTTAAAAATGTTTTATTTATTTCTGAGAGACAGAGAGAACATGAGCAGGGGAGGGTCAGAGAGAGAGGGACATACAGAATCCGAAGCAGGCTCCAGGCTCTGAGCTAGCTGTCAGCACAGAGCCAGAGGAGGGGCTCGAACCCACAAGCTGTGAGATCATGACCTGAGTCGAAGTTGGAAGCCCAACCAACTGAGCCACCCAGGTGCCCTGAATTATTTATTAATAGAACATAAAAATATCCGGTTCATACTAGCAGCCAACATATTATTTAACAGTGAAACAGAGTAACTCCCACTATAATCTTCATCAACCTCATAAATAAAATAAACACTTAGAGGGCTGCCTGGGTGGTTCTGCCAGTTAAGCGTGGGACTCTTGATCTCAGCTCAAGTCATGATCTCACAGTTAGTGGGTTTGAACCCGGTGTCAGACTCTGTGCCGACAGCATGGACCATGCTTGGTATTCTCTCTCTCCCTCTCTCTCTGACCCTCCCCTCCTCATGTGCACACTCTCTCAAAATAAATAAACTTTAAAAAATAAAAAAATTTAGGGGCGCCTGGATGGCTCAGTCTGTTAAGCATCCAGCTTCAGCTCAAGTCATGATCTTACCATCCGTTGGTTCGAGCCCTGCGTCGGGCTCTGAGGCGTCAGCTGGAGCCTGTTTTGGATTCTGTGTCTCCCTCTCTCTTTCCCCCTCCCTGTTAGCATTCTGTATCTCTCTCTCAAAAATAAATAAACATTTAAAAATTAATAAAATAAACAACCATAATAATAATCTCAAGTAAATGTTATGAAGAGATCTCTAGAAAATATTGCTGTTTTAGCTAGGCACAAAGCAGATCTGTAGATGCTTTCCTCATTTCCAACCCACAGGCTACCTTCTTCCAACCAGATCGCTCCCCCAGCCCCTTAAAAAAAATTCCAGAGACCCTAGTAATGACAGAAACCAGACAGATGAATAGCCCTTTAGCCATGGCAGTTCCCATGGTTAATGCCCAGCTCCTCCTGGAGGTTCCCGAGCGGTAGGTGGGTCCCCCGACTGCTTCCCCCTCCTCTGCTCACAGGCTCAGGGTGCTGAGGGGGCTCTTTCCAGAACCTCTCCTCCAGTCTAGCCCACCCAGGACCCCAGACCTAATCAATGACCTTCCCAAGCCAGAAGGGCACAGACTGATCGAGGGCAGGCCTAGGCAAGCGGGATGCACAGGGCTGTTATTTTACAGCTTAAGCATCATGAGAGGGTCTGATGACTCACTCAGCCGGCAATTTCTTGAGCCCACATCATCCATGTGGTAAGGAACTGAGGCTAAGGGTATTCGTGATTAGCCGTTGGAGGCAGAATGGGGTACAAACGCACCTCAAGCAGGCCTCTACTGGGCTCAGGAGATCCAAGGGCCATTTGGAACAAAGAAAAGCTTCCGATCCAAAAGTGCCAGAAACGTGTGCATAACCCTGCTCCCCAGTCACCACCCGCCTGTGATAGCGGAGGCCCCAGAAGACTAGACGGGCGCCATCTGGTGGCGCTCCGTGGAAGTGTTAGTGACCCCAGTAACTTAAATCACTCTGAGTACCAGCCCCCCGCCTGGCGGCGGCGTCGCACAACTCCTAAAACACCAGGGGGCGCCATTCTAGAAGAATCCAAAGTGAAGTTGCCCCTTGAAGAGAAGCGGTGGTCCTGACTGTCAGCCTTTGAGGTACCCACAATCCAGCACAGGGGAGGGCCACGCTTGAGCTGGTTCTTGAATGAGGTGAGGGCAGCACATATACTAAAATTGAATGCGGTGAGGAAGGGAAGGAAAGGGCCTTCCTGACAAAGGGCATATGCCTCAGACAAATGTTGTAGAGCGGCTTGGCACGTTCAGTAGCTAGAGCATAGGTGCCCGGGGACCAGGTGGGAGATGGGGAGGAAAAGGATGGGAATAGCTGTGAAGGGTCCTCAGAGCCTGGCAGGGAGTTTGGGCTTCATCCTGGGCCAGGCATTTTGAATGTACTACATAGCATGCTGATGCGCATGGTCAGGTCAGTGCTGTGTTTTAAGGAAATTGGAATTGGAATGCTGTCAAGAGGACACCGTGCTCTCACCAGAACCCACCACTTCCTGTCGTCTGCCCCTTCCCTCAACTTCACCTGTATACACCTGTATACATGGCCTCTCCAGCCCCTGGAGCACGTGGGTTTACAAGCCTATAAGGGCATGGGGTGCTGGTTCCAGACAGCACATCCAGGAACTGACAGAAAAGAGACATACCTGCCAATGGCAAGAGGCTGTGTGCAGAATAAGCCCACTGACCCAATCAAAGGAGGGACTGAGACTCGGAGCACAGTGAAGCCAGGCTTTAGTCAGTGTTCTTGCAAGAGCGGGTGTCTGATGGACAGGCACACTAGGGGCAGTTACAGCAGACAATTTATCTCCCAAGGCGCAAGTCCCGCCCCTGATTCCTCACTGGCTGAGTACTGCAGAGGCTGCAGCCTTACCCGGACATTGCCTATGCCCGTGTAAGGCAGGAAGTAGTCTGATTGGAACAAATGTACATTTCCTGAGGTGACTTTCAGTCCCTCCTGTGTTCTTTGGTGCATGCTCATTGCAGAGCCCATGAAAATAAAAAATAAGCCCGTGAAATGGAGGGGGGAAGAAGAACCGGGAAGTGAAGTGTCTAAGGGTTTGGGACTCCCCTGGGGGGCTGGGGGAGAGGGGTGGGAGGCAGTTTCATATATATTTCCAATAAGTTGTAAACCTATTAACTAGACAGCACAGCTTTTGTTTGGTATTTCTGAAAATGAATCCTCTCACTTCTCACAGGTGTGACATCAGCCTCTAATCCTTCACACTGCATGATGTGGGGGTTCAGGTGCTGCCCCCCAGCATCATCATCACTAGTAACGACAGGAGAGGCCCAGGCTGTCAAGGAAAGGCTGACCCCCTGGCCCCTAGCCAGGCCCTGGACACGAGGTACAGCAGTACTGCCTTCCTGTCTTTGCTTCAGATCAACACGGTCTGGGTCACCTCTGTTTTAAGGATTGCCTCTTTCTCCCTGTCCCAGGATTTCATTCTCTTTGACTCTGTCCTCCCTCAGGGAAGCACCAGCTGTTTTAGAGGGAGACCAGAAGGGTCAGAGATACATCCAGGCACTCAAACCACTAGCCGGCAGGCAGCCATATGCCGGTTCAAGGTACAGAAGGGCCAAGGTGGCAGACAGTGTGCCTTGGAAGGGGGAAAGAGTGCCATCTGGTGGCTATATCTGAAACACAGAGGCCCGGAATGCATTGTATTTTGTTCTGATTCTGTCCCAAGATCTTGAGCAAAGTCGGATAAAAGCCAGAGAGCAGTGAGTACCTAAGGGCCAGACCAGAAACAAAAATTTAAAACATTCCCTCTTCTCTGTCCACAAGTGACTCCCCTCCGTTACCCCGTCACGCATCCCTCTCTAATGTTATTCCTCTGTCTCAATACTCTTCCCTCTCTCCAGGCAGGAACCTGCTCTTTCTCAGAGACCAGGCTCAAAGGATCTCTTCCATGTTCCTGTATAGCTAACACCTTCCTCCCGGTCCCTCGTAAGCCTGACCAAACCAGTCCTGCCCTCCTGCTGTGTGGGGTCATGCCTTGGCCCCCATGCTGTCTCCCACAATGGGCTCGGTGCTCTCCCTTGAGGAGTACTGAGAAGCTTCTTGGCCCCTGTTTCATATCAGACTGAGTCCTGAGGGTCAGATGCCTCAAGAGGTGTTCGGAGGAGTGAGATCCCAAGTTCATTGGTGTCCCCTTTTGATTCAACCACTGGTAGCCTGGGAATGCTGAGATTTGACCTTGATCCTGAGTCTTACAAACCCCCAGCGGTGGCAGGGTATGAGGTGGTGAATCCTCTCTGAGTTCCCAGCATTGTTCACAATCTCCACAAAGCTTTCTCCTGCTTTGATTCCACTTCAGAATTAAGTGTGGGCTCCGTGGAGGCCTCTTATCTCCACGGTGCCACCACACTTGAGCATCACTCTTGATTTCATCTCAAGGTTTATGAAATCCAGCCCCATGTTGGGTTTGTGATGACAATGTGTCACCTGCTTGGGATTCTCTCTCCCTCTCTCTCTGCCCCTCTCCTTCCTCTCTCTCAAAATAAATAAATCAACTTAAAAAAGAAAAAACACTTCACTGGATTTGAAAGAACAGAAATCATACTAAGTCTGCTCTCAGACCACAATAAAATTAAGCTAGAAATCAATAACAGAAAAGTAACTGGAAGATCCCCAAATATTTGGACATATTAATATATATTATAACCATTATATAGATGTATTAATATGAATTGTATTAAACAGCATACTTCACAAATAAGTATGGGTCAAAAAAGTCTCAAAATTAAGTCTTAAAACTGTAAAATATCTTTAACTAAGTGAAAATGAAAATGCAATTTAATAGGAATTTGTGCGATGCACTGAGAGCAGTGCCTAAAGGGAATTTTCCAAAACATAAATAAATAGGGGCACCTGGGTGACTCAGTCGATTAAGTATCTGACTTCAGCTAAGGTTACAATCTCACAGTTCCTGAGTTCAAGCCCCACATCAAGTGAGCACAAGCCCTGCTTCTCTCTCTCTCCTTCTCTCTCTCTCTCTGCCCTTCGCTCACTTGTGCCTGCTCTCTCTCAAAAAAAAAAATAAAGTAAAAAATAAACAGAAATTTATAGTACTGAATGTACATATAGTACTGATAACATGCCACAACATAGATGAGCCTTGAAAACATGCTAAGTGGAAAAAACAGACACATAGACCATATATTGCATGATTCCATCTATATGAAATGACTATCATACACAAATCCATAGAGACAAAGTAGATTAATGGCTGCCTGAGGTTGGTGAGCATTTCTCCTGGGGAGTAAATTTGGAGTTGCTGCTAGGTGGATTTCTTTTTGGAGGGATAAAACGCTCTATAAGTTGGGGGGTGGCATCTGGCTGGCTCAGTCTGCATACTCAAGAGTATGCAACTCTTGATCTCGGGGTTGTGAGTTCAAGCCCCACTTTGGGTGTAGAGATTACTTAAAAATAAAATCTTAAAAAATAAATAAAATAAAATAAGATGAAATAAATAGGGGGTGTCTGGCTTGTTCAGATAATAGAGCATGTGACTCTTGATCTTGGGGTGATGAGTTCAAGCCCCACATTGGCCATAAAGATTACTAAAAAACAAAAAAGAAAAGAGAGAAAGAAAAAGAAAAATGAAAATGTTCTAAAATCTAAAATTGATTATGGTGGTGACTGCACAGTTTTGAATATACTAAAAGCCATGAACTGTACAAGTGAAATGCGTGAATTGTACAGTATGTGAATTCTGTCTCAATATAGCTGTTAACCAAAAAACAATAAATAGGAAAAAAATCTCTAAGTAATCTCAAAAGTATAAGCAATTTAAAATGATTTTGAAATGCTAGATTAAATAGTAAACACAGATTAAATAGTAAAAACAATGACTAAAACCATTCAAATCCAGGACGGACTTCCCCTGGAGAGGCCATATTGATGAAACAGCCTGTGGTTCCACAGAGCATGATGGACTTGTGTGGTACAAGATTGCTGTGGTCTAAAGATGCTTGTGTCCCCCAAAACTCATAGTTTGAAATCCTAGTCCCCTCAGGTAATGATATTAGGAGGCGGGGCCTTTGGGGGTGATTGGGTCATAAGGGTGGAGTTCTCATGAATGGGATTAGTGCCCTGTAAGAGACACGGAGCTCCTCAGTGCCTTCCTCCACGTGGGGACACAAAGAGAAGACAGCTATCTGTGAACCAAGAAGCAGGCCCTCGCCAAATACTGAATCTGCCTCCCCCATGAACTTGGACTTCCCAGCTTCCAGCATGGTGGGAGATAAATTTCTGCTGTTTGTAAGCTACTCAGTCTATGCTATTTTGTTGTAGCAGCCCGAATGGACTCTGCAAAGTCAGATACAACCATCCTAAGGCAGTCCCCACACCCTGAAGGCTTCCGACCAAGGGGCCCAGGAGAAAACCAACAGAGGAGCAGCCACCGTCCTGGGGAAGAGTGTGTACTTGGGAGGCCTGCCCTGGATTGGGACACTCGCCATGTTTTAAAGATGCATGGAATTCCACATCAAAACCTTGCATGCCTCCCTGCCTCAGTCAGCCACCCCCCACCAAATCCCGGGTACCACTATGAGCTGGGGCACAGCAGCCGCTGCCCCCTGTGTAAGGGCCTGGGGCTCCTGGCTCTTCCAGTGCCCCCACCCCCACCTCACTCCTGGGTGGCCAGTCGAATTCGCCTCACCTGCCTGGCCCCTAAGGTAAACGCCTGTACCCCACTAAAGATTTCTAAGGGAGAGGCGCCTACATGGCTCAATCAGTTAAATGTCCAACTCTTGATTTTGGCTCAGGTCACGGTCTCCCGTTCTGTGAGTTCATGTCCCGTGTCCAGCTCTGTGCTGCTGGCATGGAGGCTGCTTGGGATTCTTTCTCTCTCCCTCCCTCTCCGCCCCTTTCCCACTTGGGTTCTCGCTCTCTCTCAAAATAAATAAACTTAAAAAAATTTTTTAATAAGAAAAACACATTACTAAGGGAAATGGGGGAGTCTGCTCCTTTGGTTTGGAAGAGAAAGAAAGAGGGGATCGATCACCTTATGGCTTCTTTTTGCCTTTAAAAAAAGGCTCTTCAATTCTTGGCTACATTTAAAATATGAATCATAGGGGGGCCTCGGTGGCTCAGTTGGATAAGCCTCCTCTTCGGCTCAGGTCATGACCTCGAGGTTCGTGGGTTCGAGCCCCGCATCGGGCTCTGTGCTGACAGCTCAGAGCCTGGATCCTACTTCGGATTCTGTGTCTCCCTCTCCCTCTCTCTCTCTCTGTACCCCTCTTCCATTCATACTCTGTCTCTCTCCCCCCCACACACAAATAAATAAATATTGTTTAAACTTTTAAATATGAATCATAAAAGCAAAGGCGTGGTGGGGATGGGGAGACAAGGGTCAAAGACCCCTCTCTGGAGAGAAAGCAAATCTAGATTTGGAAACTACGTAAGTTTAGGAGCTGGGTTCCTCCAGCCACCTGAACCTTCAATTTCCTGTGGAGGAAGGCATCAGGGAGGATTTAGGGAGTACTTTGTGGTGACTGTTGGCCGTTATACTTTGGTTTCAGTTTTAAGCACGTGGCTTTTAAGGGGACTTTCCCCAGCGGAGCAGGAAGAGCTCACAACTGGAACAGCCACAGAACCAGGAGCAAACTTAGCTGAAAACAGCTGCTGCCCGCAAGTGATAAAGTGTCAGCGTCTGCAGTGTCTGCACAGCCGCCAGCAGCTGGAAACAACAGCCGACCATCAAGGTGGGAGCCTCAGGACCTGACACACCCCGAACCCTGAGGTCTGTGAAAGCACAATGTCTTCCGCAGGGCGGGGAAAAGGAAATGAAAGCTAATATTAGGTTGAACAGCTGTAGGTGACACTAAAAGTTCATGCCAAGTTGATGTGAAGAAAGATGCCCGAAGATGGCCTTTCTGGGGTGGGACAGAGGGATCACTGAGATGAAATCAGTCAGCCCCACCCCACCCCCTTCCAGAGATACAAATTGCCACCCCCCTTCCTGCCTTATTTTTAGAAATAAGAAAGGGGGTACTTTTTTTAAAGAAAAAAAAAGATAGGACATTAGAAAGTAAAAGGTGGTTGGGTGCCTGGGTGGCTCAGTGGGTTAAGCACCCAACTTCAGCTCAGGCATGATCTCACTGCTTTGTGAGTTTGAGTCCCACATCAGGCTCTCTGCTGTCAGCACAGGGCCCGCTTTGAATCCTCTGCCCCCTCTGAATCCTCTGCCCCCTCTCTCTCCCTGCCCCTCCCCTGTGTTCTTTTTCTCTCTCAAAATAAATAAACATTAAAAAAAAGTACAAGGGGTAAAAATTTGTCCCCTCAAATGCCCAGGTCCCCTCCCCAAAGGAACTATACGTTTCTTTTGTTTCCTTCCAGAGCTAGTTTATATATATACAAGCAAAATATATCATTTTTCACAATTCAGATACTCGGCTTTTTCACTTCTCAGTATGCCTCGGGGACTGTTCCAGATCCTTACAGACGAAGTTGATCTTCTAGATGTATAGTATTCCTTTGTGTGGTTACACCATCTTTTTTTTTAATTAACATTGAACCTCAAGGTTATTTCCAGCCTTTGCTACTACCAACAGCATCACAGTGAAAAACCTGGTACATATGTAACTTCCTACCTGTGGTCAGAAAGGTATGTTCCCAGAAGAGAAAACTCCGGAAATATTTTGCTAGTTTTTTGCCAACCATACCCTCCTGTTTGCAATATAGACCAGTGCACCAGGCACGGAGTGAGGCGATGTCACTGCACAGGTGAATGGGCCCCAGGGGGCAAGGGCTAAGCCTTCCTTCCAAAGCTCTTCCTCTATACCTTTATTATACAGAATCATCAAGTTCAGGATGGCCATTTTTTCAATCTGTCTCCCCTGCACTGGCCTGTGATCCTCAAGAGCTAAGATTGGGCCTTATACATCCTGTACCTCCAATGTCTGGCCCAGAATAGGTGATCACTAAACGGTTAGCAGATGAGTGAACAAATTAATAAATTGGGCTCCTAGGTTCCATCTAGGAAAAAGAATTGGAAACTACAGAAGAGGGACTACGGGTATAAAAACCTTAAAAGGCTTGATTTCCTGCAATATTTCTGGGTGTGGTGGGGGGGTGGCCTTTTTTGCCTGTATTTCCCTAGAAAGATTAGCAATTAAATATCGACAATGGGGGCACCTGGGTGGCTTAGTCGGTTAAGCGTCCGACTTTCGCTTAGGTCATGATCTCGCGGTTCGTGGGTTCGAGCCCCGCGTCGGGCTCTGTGCTGACTGCCAGCTCAGAGCCTGGAGCCTGTTTCGGAGTCTGTGACTCCCTCTCTCTCTGACCCTCCCCTGCTCACGCTGTCTCTCTCTCTCTCTCTCCTAGAAATAAATAAAACATTAAAAAAAATTTTTTTAAAAATATCGACAATGAAGAGTCTGTGCCTTGCAGGTCTTCAGACCTACAGGCATCGCTTTGGGCCCACGCTGACCATCGGGCCAGAGTCCCAGGTGGTGGCTCTGTGGTACCATATTTTCATGAAATGTGGAAGGATTTCCAGAGGGGCAAAGTGCCAGGCACTGTGTGCCCTGCGCAGTCTAAGCTCCACCCTGGTGGGATTTCGGAGCGTTGAGCGTTGCCGACTCTCCCCACGGTGAACATTTGCGGTTTCTGCGACCCCCGCAGACCTATCCCTCCTTATCCAGCAGAGGACGCTGCTGCTGGCCCTTAACCTCAAAGACGGGTTCAGGAGCCAGCAAACAACCGTATTGGCCTCATTAGAATGACTCTGGGGCTATTTGTTGCAGGCCCTACTAGAGATAAAAGGCTTGCTCCTTCTGGCTGGGCTGGGGCTGCCGCCGCCCCTTTTTGCCATCACACAGGGAGAGCTTGCTGAGAATAGAGCCTAGAGCCAGGAAGTGAAACAAAATCATCAGAGAATGAATCAAGGTCCTGACATTTATATCCAGCCATGGCTAAAGTTAGGTCCAGCCCCCGGAATTTTCAGTTATGAGAGCCACTAAATTCCCATTTTTGCTTAAACCTATGCATGCCAGGCTTCCAGTTATATGCAAGAAAGAGTCCTAACACGTGGCCCCTCTAAGGACTGAGAGTGGATCACATGAGGAAAGTTACTTCACAAGGCTGCCAAAGCCCTGAGCGTCTGGGGTCTGGGCATACATAAGAAGCCCTTGCAAAGGTTAAGAGAAAGGATTCCTGGAATACGTGGGTGGAACAGAGACGCTAAGGAGAACCAGACACAGAACAGGCCACACAAAAGCCACACCTAATATCTAGGGCCTGTGAGCTTGGCCCAGGAGTGGGACTAGGGGGTGTTCGGTCCACCTCTGCCACAGCAAAAGATAGTCATAAATGATGGTCTGGGGGCGGCTGGGTGACTGTCAGTTGTGCGTCCGACTCTTGATTTCGGCTCACGTCATGATCTAACAGTTCGTGAATTAGAGCCCCAAGTCAGGCTCCGCACCAACAGTGTGAAGCCTGCTTGGGATTCTCTCTCTCCCCCTCTCTCTCTGTCTCTCCCCCACTCGTGCTCTCTCTTTCTCTCTCTCACTCAAAATATATAAAATAAACAATAAATAAATAAATAAATAACATGAACGACCGTTGTTGTTTTGTGTCACTACACACTAGNTGGTAACAGCGGCTAAAACTGTCGGAATCCCTAAAGTAAAGAGTGTCTTTTGTACGCTGATGAACTGACTAGGGGCTGGGGGCTTCTAGAATGCTTCAGGTTGGGGTTTAGAAAGCTTCTGGGTTGGTGAGCACAGGAAGTGGTCAGAAAGTGAGCACCCAGGGAGGGCAGAGAAGCTCCATGCTGCCCCCACCTGAGCCCCTAAAACCTTGCCCTGTGCACCTCTTCCGTCTGGCTGTTCCTGAGTTGTATCCTTTATAATACACTGATAAATCTAAGTAAAGTGTTTCCCTGAGTTCTGTGCGCCATTCCAGCAAATTACTGAACCTGAACAGGGGATTGTGAAAACCCCCAATTTATAGCCAGTTGACCAGGTACCGTTGGGAACCCGGACTCGCAGTTGGCATCTGATGTTTGGAGCCATCTTGTGGGACCAAGCCTCTGTACCCCGTGAGATCTGACACTAACTCCAGGTAGAGAGTATCAAAATTGAATTGAAGTGGTTAGTGTGAAGAAAAACCCACACCCACTGGGTGTCAGAAGTATTGTGAGTAAAAGCACTTCAGACCTCCTCGACTCCCAAACCAGAAAACCCCTCTCACTGACCACCCTCCACTAGCCCTGCTCAATCACTTCATGAGTGTTGTGTATTGGGTATTTTATTTTATTTTATTTTTATTTTATCTTATTTTTGGGGGGGGTGAAAGTGAGTGAGGAACAGAGAGAGAGAGAATCCCACAAAGGGAAGAGAGAGAGAAGCAGGGCTTACCCGAAGTGGGGCGCAAGCTCACCCAGTGCGGGACTCAAACTCATGAACTGTGAGATCATGACCTGAGCTAAGGTCAGATGCTTAACCCACTGAGCCACCCAGGCGCCCTGTATTGGTTTTGTTTATGACAAAACTGAGGTGGTTTTTAAGAAACAATCCGTTTTGATATAAGAATAAAGTAAGCAGTGTCAGGATGTCACCATCTCATCTGTTGTCACTGATAAGCACTCAGTAGGTCAGCTGCTGGGGGTATCAAGTTAAAACAAACGAAGAAGCAACTATGTCAAGAGGACATTTAGCCTCTAAATACTGTGCATTTGTGAGGACTATCCCAGTGTTTGGTGGGGCCAAGGCAACTCTTTGCTGATCTAAATAGCTTTCTAAAGACCTCAGGGGCATAAAAGTGACACTTTTACCTCTTACCCAACACCTGCACCATCATTCCCTAGCAACGAGCTCTAGCAACAGGGGACTCTGACTGCCACACTGGCACCTGGACATCTGTTCTCTGGTTGGCTAAGTCATCTCTCCTGGATCTTTAGTTCTTTACCTGAACTAAATTTGGACTTCATTCTTTTCATCTCCCCTTGACTGGAACAATAGTGTGATTAATCTATGATTGGTTTGTATGCCACTGGCTTGTGAAATTCTCACTGTGAACCTGGTTAAATAAATTGCTTGCAAAGGCATACTCAGTCTCTGAGTATTAATTTGCCTCAAATAACACAACCAGTTAACCTAATTCAGCCTCCCCAACACCTCTCATCTCCCCTCTTCGCCTTTCATTCATCCCTTTATTCATTCACAAGTATTTACTAATCCTCTTCTCTGTGCCGAGAGAGAAGCAGGGCTTACCTGAAGTGGGGCTCGAGTTCACCCAATGCAGGACTTGAACTCACGAACCATGAAATCATGACCCAAAGATTAATGAAACCTGGCCTCTACCCTAAGAAAATCACAGTCTAGTGATAATTCAGAAACCAAAATACCATCATAAAGCAACGGGATTCACACGGAGACAAAGAGATACACAGAGCCTCACAGAGCCCAGAGGAGAGGTCTTTGACCCAGCTGGGGGTGTTAGGATGTGGTAGGGATGTCAGTGAACTTTTCTTGGTGGAGGTGATGACTGAGTTTTAAAAATTTAAAGACTGAAAGAGAATCGGCCATGCTAAGAGGAGAGGAGGGAACATGGCAAGCAGAGGGGACAGCTTACAGAATGGCCCAGGGGTGAGGGCCACATGGTCTAAATGCACTCATGAGCTGATCCAGGCTCCTGTCACAAGAGATGATTGACAGCTCTTCCCCTGCTCCCTGTGGCCACCAGAAAATCTTCTAAAGCTCAGATGTGACTTCCTGTCTCCCTTGCCTGCAACCCTCTGCTGGTTCCCCTTCCTGATCCACAGTCTCTCAGCCTCTCTGTTCATAAACTTCTTAGGGTGACTTTGACAGTATTTCCCAACTCTGAACCTTCATCTCTGCTCAACGGTCTGCCTGGAATTTCCTGCCGTGCCTTGGTTGATGTAGCGAACTCCTATTCATACCTCAGAGTGACTCAGATGTGACTCAGATGTGACCTATCCTGCAAAGATCCCCTCCCACTTGCACCCTCCTCTGCGGTACACCCATTCCAGAGTAGGACACTTCGCCTATTTACTAGTTTTCTTCTTGTTTCACCTGCGAGGGTACATACCCCCTCCACCTACTGCACCCAGACTGGTCTGCAGTAGACCTTCAGCTCCTGGCTCATGCAAAAGTGCACATAATGACCCGTAACATTCCTGACACCATTCACACCTAGAAGGAGCCTGATGAGAGGGGGTTATTGACGAGGGGAGATCCGGGCGGTGCCTGATGCATCTGTCCCCAACTCTGCCCTCAGACCTGGCTCCAGATTCAGGCTTGTGCTTCCCAACCAAGGCTCTGAGCTGACATCTCAACCAAATTTGCCTCCCGTTTGTCCATGGATCCATCTAGACTCCCACTTACAACCATGAGATTCTGCAGCTCAGACGCACTGGGTGTTTGCTAATTGTGTGGCCATTATGATTGTGAACTTACTACATTTTATGCAGAATACATGTTAGGCACCTTATGAATAATTCCAGTAAAACTCATTTGAATCTTAAAAAAAATCCCAATTGGGGGCACCTGGGTGGCTCAGTTGGTTAAGTGTCATGATCTGCTCAGGTCATGATCTCGCAGTTTGTGAGTTCAAGGCCCGTGTCAGGCTCTGTGCTGACAGCTCGGAGCCTAGAGCCTGCTTGGGACTCTGTGTCTCTGTCTCTCTCGCTCTCTCTCTCTCTCTGCTCTACCCTGCTCATGCTCTCTCTCTCTCAAAAATAAATATTAAAAACATTTTTTAGCCCCAATTGAATTTTATTCAGTTTTTAAGTTTATTTATTTTGAGAGAGGAGAGAGAGAAAGAGAGAGAGAGAGAGCACAAGCAGAGGGAAGGGCAGAGGGAGGAGACAGAGTCCTAAGCAGGCTCTGTACTCTCAGCACAGAATCTGATGCCAGACTCCATCTCAGGAACCACAAGATCATGGCCTGAGCCGAAATCAAGAGCCAGGCGCTAAATCAACTGAGCCACCCAGGCGCCCCCAATTTTATTTTAATTACAAAACCGAGGCTCTTCCAGTGCGCAACATTCAAGCAATAAAGTAAGGAAAAGTACCCATCTGCCTCAAACTCCCCACGTTCTCAATCCTAATCACTCTGTGTGTTACTGTTAACAGTAGGGTGTGTATCTTGTAAGGCTCTTTTTTGGGCCTGTACAAGTGTGTGTGTAATTTTGCTCTCCTTCCTCCTAAAAATATACATACATATATATTATTTAAACAACTTGATGGACATCTTTCATACACATAATGCTGTTAGATCCTTTAAGAGCCACATAGAAGGAGTTCGTTATGTCAGAGGTCAGCAAACCATGGCCTGCAGGTCAAAGATAGCCCAACACCTAAATAAAATTTCACTGGCACACAGCCACACCCATTTATTTACATATTGTCTATGGCTGCTTTTGCACTAAGACAGCTGAGTTGAATGGCTTCGTCAGAGACTCTGTAGCCCACAACGCCTGAACTGTTACTGCCTGGTCTTTTACAGAAGAAGTGTGCCAGCCCCTGAAACACATGGCTGTACCAGGCTTTCTTTAGCCAATCTGCTATTAATAACATTTAAATAGTTTCCCTCTGCTCAGTATTACAAACACTTCCACAATTGACACATTCTTTGGTCAGCATTACACCAGTTGATTACCACCATTGGTATCACTGAGTGAGAAAATGACCAAATATGAATCCAATATGTCCACAGAGAAAGATTACTTTTAAAAAGTGTCTTCAAGGAAACCAACTTGAGGATAAACTATGAAAGAAAAAGAAAGGGTCTTCAAGGGGTGCCTCGGTGGCTCAGTCAGTTAGGCATCCAACTTCGACTCAGGTCACAGTCTCACAGTCTGCGGTTGGAGCCCCCACATTGGGCTCTGTGCTGATACCTTGGAGCCTGGAGCCTGCTTCAGATTCTGTGTCCCCCTCTCTCTCTGTTCCTCCTGGCACTCTGCCTCTCTCTCTCTCTCTCTCAAAAATAAAATAAATATTAACAAAAATAAATAAATAAATTTAAAAATATAAATAACTAACTAACTAAATAAAAAGGGTCTTCAGGGGTACCTGACTGGCTCAGTCAGTAGAATATGCAACTCTTGATCTCAGAGTTGTGAGTTTAAGCCCTAGGTTAGGTGCAGAGCCTAATGCATACATACGTACATACATAAAATGAAAAGGGTCTTCAGGTTAACAGACCAGGTGTCTGAAGGGGGGAATCTGGGGTTAGGAGCAGTTGCCAAAGTCCTGGAAGCAAAGGGCTATACAGAGATATATGATCTTTATGATAAAGAACCAGGACAGCCACCAAAGAGCATCAAAGCACATTCTTGGGTCCAGGGTGAGATGAAAAGAAAATATACATACCAGCAATCAACGGGGTGCTTTTGATGATGGCAAGACATAAAGGAGCTCAACAAAAGAAGGGAAAGAATGAAATTAACAATTATCAAGCATTTGCTAGACATACGAGCTGGGCATTCAATATGTAGGCACACTATTCCGAAAGGCAAAAAAACTTCAAGGCATGGGCATCGGCCAGTCAGAACAGATGCAGACCTTAAATAACCAGTGCTGCTGAACTGGGCCACTGAATATCCCTGCTGCCCATATTTAATACTCAATTTAATCCCCATAGTAATATGCCACCTGACAGCCAAGAAAAGCCACTTTGATGAGAAACATCAACCCACACAACATTCCTCTTCCTTTAAGGAAACCTCAGGAATATTCCTCTCCATTCTACCTACTGATGGTAACTTAAATAAGCAATTATCAGAACTCATACGCAGTGTCAGACTGTACTGGGGAATATGGTTATGTGCGTATAGGGTTCAAATCACATAGTGCTTTATATAATTTTCAAAGAAGATATACAAAAGGCCAAGAAATGTGTGAAAAGATGCTCGACATCATTAGTAGGAAAATACAAATCAAAGCTGCAATGAAGTATAGCTTTATACCTAGTAGGATGGCTATAATAAAAGATGGACAAGGGCGCCTGGGTGGCTTAGTCAGTTGAGCATCTGACTTGGGCATAGGTCATGATCTCATGGTTCCTGGGTTCGAGTCCTACATCGGGCTCTGCGCTGACAGCTCAGAGCCTGAAGCCTGCTTTGGATTCTGTGTCTCCCTCTGTCTCTGCCCTCTCCTGCTTGCACTCTGTCTCTCTCTCTCTCTCAAAACTAAATATTAAAAAAAAAATTTTTGAGATGGGCAATAATCAGTGTTGGCAAGGACATGTGGACACTGGAGCGCTCAGACATTTATGGCAGGGAGGTAAAATAGTGCAGCCGCTGCAGAAACAGTTGAGTAGCTCCCTAAAAAGATAAACATAGACCTACCTACCATATGGCCCAGCAGCTCTGCTCCTACATGTGTACTCAAAAGGAAGGAAAATGTGTCCACACAGAAACCTGACACGAATGTTTATAACAGCATTATTCATAATAGCCAAAAAGTGGGAACAACACAAATGCCCTTCAAATGATGAAGGGGAAAACAAAAGGTGGCTTATCCATACAACGGAATTATTATTTGGCCATATAATGGCCATAATATAATTATTTGGCCACATTTTGCTATAACGTGGGTAAGCCTTGGGGCGCCTGGGTGGCTCAGTCAGTTAAGTGTTTGACTTCAGCTCAAGTCATCATCTCACAGTTCTTGAGTTCGAGCCCAATATTGCATTTTGTGCTGATGGTGCGGAGCCCGCTTGAGATTCTCTCTCCTTTTCTCTTTCGCCCATCCCCCACTTGCAAGCGCGTGCTCTCTCTCTCTCTCTCTCTCAAAGTGAATAAATAAACCTAAAAAGAAATAGGTAAGCCTTGAAACCACCATGCTAAGTGAAATAACAGACACAAAAGACCACACGCGTATTGTATGATTCCACTTTTTAAGGTTTATATTTATTTTTTTAGTGATCTCTACACCCAACGTGGGGCTTGTACTCACAACCCCAAGATCAGGATTAGCATGCTTTTCCGACTGAGCCCAGCTAGGCGCCCCTGTATGATTGCATTTTTATAAAATGTCCAGAATAGACAAATGCAGAGACTGAAAGTAAATTAGTGGTGGCCAGGGACTGGAGGGAAAATGAGGAGTTACTGCTAATAGATACAGGGTGACGAACTGTTCTAGGATCAGATAATGGGGATGGAGGCACAGCTCTGTGAATATACTAAAAACTGCTGGAGTCGCCCTGTAGAAGCGTGAATTTTATGGTACGGGGATAAAATTTTGTTAACAATTACACACTGTTATACCAGTGAACCACACTGGTCAGTGCTTTGCCTTAACATTTCATCCCAAAGTTCTCCCTGTACAAGAGAGACCATTTGCTTTATTTGCTTAATTTTGGCACATCTCACCTCAGCCCTCATTCCAGCTAATCTTGCTAGTTCCTTTTTGAAAGGAAGTGGTCTGCTCAGTCAGCCCTGTTACTAAGGGGACTGCTTCAGACCATGTTCTCTCTCCCATAGGTTTGCAGGCCCCATACCAACCCTTCAGACCAAGCTCACTGGTTTTCTTTCTTTTTTAGTGTTTGTTTATTTTTGAGACAGAGAGAGACAGAGACAGAATGTGAGTGGGGTAGGGGGAAAGAGTGAGACAGAGGATCTGAAGTGGGCTCCTCGCTGAGAGCAGAGAACCCAGTGTGGGGCTCAAATTCATGAGCAGAACCATGTGATCATGACCTGAGCCGAAACCAAGAGTCAGATGCTTAACCTGAGCCACCCAGGTGCCCTCGCTGGTTTTCTTTCTGCACACAGTGCCTTCTGCCACCGTCCTGGGGACAAGAGTCAGCACCACCGGATGGGCAGAAAGCAAGAAGAGAGGGAGGGAAGGTAGAAGGTGGGGAAGGAAGGTCCCAGGTCACTGAAGCCAAACCCGGCTCTTGACTTATTTTATTGGCTTGATGGTGTTTATTTATTTATTTTGTTTTTTATTAAAAATATTTTTTTAATGATTATTTATTTTTGAGAGAGACAGAGAGAGAGAGAGACAGAGGACAGAGTGCAAGCAGGGGAGGGGAAGAGAGAGACACACACACAGAATCTGAAGCAGGTTCCAGGCTCTGAGCTGTCAGCACAGAGCCCACTTTGGATCCTCTGTCCCCCTTTCTCTGCCCCTGCCCCACTCATGTGCACTCTCTCTTAAAAAATAAATAGGGGCACCTGGGTGGCTCAGTCGGTTGAGCATCTGACTTCAGCTCAGGTCATGATCTCAGTTTGTGGGTTCAAGCCCCACATCAGGCTTTGTGCTGATGGCTCAGCCTGTTTCAGATTCTGTGTCTCCCTCTCTCTCTGGCCCTTCCCCACTCATTCTCTGTCTCTCAAAACTGAATAAATGCTAAAAAATTTAAAAAATAAATAAATAAATAGACATTTAAAAAAACCTTTAAAAAGAAAGCGTGGCTTATTATTACCTGTTACGTATGCCTTTCTCTTCTAGGAACAAACCTTGCCTACTTTCATTGTGGGTGATAACAATAAATAACACTTAGGAAGGCTTATTCTAGGGGCGCCTGGGTGGCTCAGTCGGTTAAGCGTCAGACTTTGGCTTAGGTCATGATCTCACGGTTCGTGGGTTCGAGCCCCGCATCGGACTCTGTGCTGACAGCTCAGGGCCTGGAGCCTGCTTCTAATTCTGTGTCTCCCTCTCTCTCTCTCTGACCCTCACCTACTCTATCTCTCCCTCAAAAATAAATAAAACATTAAAAAAGAAGAAAAGAAAGGCTTATTCTAGGCCAGACACTAAACTGAGTGCTGTACAGAAGTAAATGAACTTTCTGGGCAGGGAGAAGCCACTCTTTATACTTGTGGACCGGTGGTCCTTGAGGGTTCCCCATCAGAGCTCTGAAGAGCCGGCCCCAACATGGGGATGGTGGGTAGCAGTGGTGTAGAGAAAGAGCACAGGGCTCCGGATTCAAAAGAATCAAAAGAAAACTTGGAAGCCTGGTAGAGGATAGCCTGGGACAGTGTCCAGCAATGGAGGAACAACGTGAATCTCAAAATCAGGAACCAGGTTGCAGACTGGGATTGGAAAAGAAGTCAGACGGGGAGGTGGGTTCCCAAAAGGGGGCTGTGTTCAGCATCCCATTGAGGGGCTGGTGCTACACCTAATCCAAATAAAGTATGATAAATTTAATCAGGTCTACATCGAGAGTTCTTGGGGCACGCCTGGGTGGTTCAGTTGGTTAAGCATCAGACTTTTTCTTTTTAATGTTTATTTATTTTTTGGGAGACAGAGTGCAAGCAGGGGAGGGGCAGAGAGAGAGGGAGACACAGAATCCGAAGCAGGCTCCAGGCTCTGAGCTGTCAGCACAGAGCCCAACTCGGAGCTTGAACTCACAAAGCGTGGGATCATGACCTGGGCCACAGTCAGATGCTCAACCAACTGAGCCACCCAGGTGCTCCAGGCATCAGACTTTGATTTCAACTCAGGTCATGACCTCAGGGTTCATGGGTTCGAACCCCGCAGCAGGCTCCACATTGACGATGTAGTGACTACTCAGGATCCCTTCTCTCCCTCCCTCTCTGTCGCTCTCCCGCTCATGTTTTTGCGCTCTCTCTCTGTCTCTCTAATAAATAAATAGATAAATAAATAAATAAATAAATTTAAACAAACAAAAAAAAAGTTCTTGGAGCCGGAGGTATGTGGAGTGAGCCACAGAATGGGTGTGGAGTTCAGGGATGACTCTGGTATGGATTTCCAAGCTTGGTTTTCCAGAGGGTTCTGATAGGGCAATACCTGGAAGAATGAGGGCAGGATCCAGTGTTCCAGGTGGTGCTCAGAGTCGAAGATCAGTCCACAGGGAGGGCAAGGAAGAGAGCAAGACACAAAACAGTAGGACCCCAAACAAAAGGCCAAGCCAAGGATGGCTTGACTTTGCGTGCCAAGGCAGGGCAAACAGTGATTTCAGAAACATGTAGGCTCAGTGGGGGCCCCTGGGCCACAGTCTCCGGGGTCCAGAGTATAAAGCCAAGAAGTGGAAATGGCAACACAGGAGCCCAGGGATCAGCCCAGGGCTAGCGGAGTGGAGTCTGCTCCCAAAGTGCTCCCGGAATGAAGGTAGGCAGATGGGCTGCGTAACAGGTGCTCACACCCTCCTAAGAGCCAGTCTGAAGGATTTGGGCAGAAACCAGCTATCAGGGGGTGGGACAAGGACTAGAAATGTCAGGATAGAGCAAGTGCATTTAGAATGGAGAGAGGTGGCAGTGTTGGAGAAACTTCCCTGTGCCACTTGGAGCGAATCAAACATGGTTTTATGCCCCGCTGGGAAGAATGCGCCAATGAAGGCATCACTACAGTTCAGACAGAGGCTGGGCCCTCCTTCCCTCCTCACTCAGCCGACAGCCTGGGCTCAGGCTGATCCCACACTCCCCGCCTGGGGAACTGGCTCAAGAAGTAGACTTTTGGAAGGTAGCAGCAGGCCAGCTTGAGCCAGCATCTACTGAGCTCTTACTGTGGTCAAAAGCAGTTCTAAGCATGGCCCTTTAGTTACGGTTCATCTTCTTAGACTTTCCACTCTTTCTTCCTTAAATGAAATTCTCCTTTTATAATTGTTTATCAACCACAACCTCTACAAGGGCCAAAATGACAAGTTTCAGACAAAATGACAAATATCTATTAAGAAGGTAGTCATTGTATGCATATTACAAAAAAGGGGGGGAGTGGCTAGGCTGTTTTTTTCCCCATTCTTGGGAGGAAGGAAAGCATCATACACGCTTGTCGAGCTCTCTGGAAATGGGACACTTGTGTGTATGTTATTCTTTGTTCAATTTATTTGTAGTTTTAAGATACTGAAATTTGGGGGTGCTTGATATTGCAGTATAATTTACCTTATCGTGATTTATATGAATATAGGGTCAGGAGGTCAGGACAGGTGTCACAGAGAGGCCAGTAGAGAACAGAGAAAGGACATTCTAGAGAAGGGATGGGAGCCGCTGACCTGTTCCATGGTCTGCTGTGGCTGGTGTGCAAGAGAGAAAGGAGAAGGAAGAGATGAGACTGCAGGAGATTGGGGCCAGATCATGACAAATCCTAAAAAGTCCACTAGGAAGTTCCAGAAAATGAGGAGCCAACAAAGGTTTGGGGGGAGTAAAACCTTACTGGATTTATATTTTAGGAAAACCTCTAGCTGCAGAATAGAGAGCAGAGGCTAAGACACCAGTTAGGAGGTGATTATTACATGTTGGGTGTAATGAAGGCCTACATCAGAGACAAACTTTTTCAGTAAAGGGACCGATGGTAAATATTTTAGCCTTTGTTTGTCATACGGTCTCTGTCACAGCTACTCAACTCTGCCCTTGTAGTACAAAAGTAGTTACAGACAACATATAATAAAAACATGTGTCCCATTACATTTTATTTACAAAAAGGTGGTGGGGCCAATTTGGCCCATGGGTTGCAGTTTGCCTGCCCTCGACCTAAAGTACTAATTGGACAAGGGCGCCTGGGTGGCTCAGTTGGTCGAGCATCTGACTCTTTGATTTCAGCTCAGGTCATGATCTCACAGTTCGTGGGTTCGAGCCCTGCATCTGGCTCCGTGCTGGCAATGCAGAGTCTGCTTGGGATTCTCCTTCTCTCCCTCTCTCTCTCTGCCTTTCCCCTGGCTCAAGCGCATACATGTTCTCTCTCTCTCTCTCTCTCTCTCAAATAAACTTTAAAAACAAAAGAAGAAGAAAGAGAGGGATATTCAGGACTGTCAATTCTTAGGGCCTGGAGGAATTCATTCATTCATTCACTCATTCTTTCATTCATCTGTGCATTCCTTCAACAAATACTTTGCTTATGCTGTGTGCGATGTATGGGGGATTCAAAGATGAATGACAGGGGTGCCTGAGTGGCTCGGTCAGTTAAGCATCGGATTTCAGCTCACGTCATGATCCTACGGTTTGTGGGTTCAAGCCCCACACTGGGCTCTCCGCTGTCAGCACAGGGCTCCCTTTATATCTATCCTCTGTTTTGCTCTCTCACTGCCCCTCCCCTGCTTGCGCATGCTCTCTCTCTCTCTCTCTCTCTTAAAAGTAAACATTAAAAACAAATTTTAAAAATTTTTAAATAAAGATGAATGATAAGCGATTCCTGTCCCTGAATAGCTCGGTCCAGCATTTAGGCCTGTAACTGGGTGTGAGGGAAGAAGAAAAAATGTGATTAATGACAACAAGGAGGTAAAACTTTACAGTTGCTCTTATCCCCACCTCCTTCTTTCCTTAATGCAACCTCTGGGATCAGAGACACCCGATTCTTTTACCCTCTAGCATGAATGCCCAGATGGGTTACTGTGGAACTGTTGACACTGAAGGTTCTGGGTCCCTTGCTTCCTGAAATGAGGCCTTCTACTGTCCCATGTCTAATTTTGTATTTCTTGATTAGGAGTTGTGCCTCAGAAATATGTAAGTCTCAGGCTTCCAAACATGGACCTGCCCTTGAGTGGATGTTTTCCAGAGCCAGATCTCACAAGTGCTGTTTTTAAGAATTACCAGGGGCTGGGACGCCTGGGGGGCTCAGTCGGTTAAGCGTCCAACTTCGGCTCAGGTCATGATCTCGCGGTTCGTGGGTTTGAGCCCCGCGTCGGGCTCTGTGCTGACAGCCAGTCCGGAGCCTGGAGGCTGCTTCAGATTCTGTGTCTCCCTCTCTCTCTGACCCTCCCCTGTTCAGGCTATCTCTCTCTCTCTCTCTCTCAGAAATAAATAAAACATTAAAAAATTAAAAAAAAATAAAAGAATTACGAGGGGCTAAGGATCCTGGTTTCGGCTCTCAGGGTTTCTCTCAGGGGAGCTAAGAAGCTGGGACTGTCCTCAGCATCACAAGTCTAGTCGATCCCATGTCTGTTCCCAGTATGTCCACTCTCCCCTGCTTACCATCAGCCGCCCCTGCTCCCTTTTCCTTCAAGGTCAGCCCTGAGCTGCACAGTTTCTGCTAACTCAGGCTCTTTGGGATTCAATGCTCCAAGAATCCCCTCAGCAACCTCTCAGTGGGCCATCAGGGCAGGAAAGGACACCTGCAATCCTGATGGGGCTGGGGGGTGGGGCAAGGAGAGCCGCTGAGGCTGGTCACTCCCGCTGCTGGCCTTCCCAGGACAGGGCTGTTATATCAAGTTCACCAGTGGACCCAGGTTTGTATCCATTTATCCAGAGGAGACCACACTCTGGGAAATATTTCACTTTCACCCAAGTCATAGGTGATTCAAAACTGGGATGTTATTAGTGTGCGACCAGGAGGCCTAGCTGGCCAAGGAATTGGCTCTGGTCACTTGCTCAGAGTCCTATGCCTTGCCAGGCAAATCCACAAAGCAAAGCAAATGACACACTGGGATTTGAGTGAGTGGGTGACAATACCGTGACTCCTTAAGGGCAAGTACGGTGCCTGTTAGCCTTCTGTCACATCCCTTGACCCATGGGAGGCGGTCAGTAAAGTTTCTGATTAAAGAAAGGGGATTTGCTGTTCTTAGGAGATATAAGATTTCTTCTAAGATGAATTGCCATTCTTTCGGACTAGTTCTTTCTAAACGAACAGCACTAGCCAATAGTATCAGAGCATCTTTATCCTTGGGTAGTGTGGGAGATACCCTATAATTTCTCCAGGCAAGCCACACACAAGCCTTCTGTTAGGACTCTGTTATCTCCTGAGCACCCATCTTAATGTTACATTCCAGGACTCTTTTCCAGAGTATGTTTTAACTCTTTGATGGGCTTGAGGGGAGACGTTGGTGGCCCACTCAGAATGCATGCCAGCTGTAGGGGTCTCATACATCTGAATTCGTGTTGATTCTACTCCACTTCATGTTGTTGTTTTTAAGATTTTATTTTTGAATAATCTCTACACCCAACATGGGGCTTGAACTCACAACCCCGAGATCAAGAGTTGCCCCATCTACCGACTGAAACAGCCAGGCGCCCCTCTACTCCCTTGACTTCAGAGCACCTCACATTGGAAGGAGGACTTTACCTCCATTTTGACCTCAAACTTTGTAATTGATTAAATCGTTCTTTCCAGCTTATCTCACAACTCAGGCAAAAGACCCTGAGGGCAAAGGGTCCCCTGATGGGAACAAAACGACCCCCTCAAGCAATAAAGACAGCCCTGAGCTTGCAAGACCAGCTGTGATTGACGTCAAGCCAATGAAGACTTGACCTTCACTACCCACCTGCCTCTACTGACAGACTTTTGTCTCACATTCTCCTTATATAACCTGGAAGTATGTCAGCACTTTGGAGACAGTCTTTGAGAAGCCAGTCCACGGTTTTCCCAGTGCTGGCCTCACTGAAATAAAATCCCTTTCTTGTTTCCCCACCACTCATCTCTCTGCCTTTGGATTTTGTCAGCGGCCAAACCCAGCTTGGGATCCCTAGAGCCAGTGCTCTGGCAACCCTGCTGCCCACCTACACTTTGACTTTCCTTAGTGGAAGCAATCCTCCGTAAGCCCCAGGATCTCCCTATGTGGGTGTGCAAGGTTAAGTTTGCATATGATTTTTAGGCATAGCCAAGCAGGAAGCTCTTTCATGGAGAATTCAGAGACCTATGGAGATAACCCATGTTGGGGTAGGGAAGTTGTGGTTCTTGGGGTCAAGATACCTGGGCTCCAGCTCTGGACATGTCATTCGTTTCGCAAGTAAGCACCCAAGGTCACTCTCCCAGCTTACCTAGTGCAAGGCTGTACTAAAAGCCCTGAAACGAAGAGACGCTCCACTCCCTCCCAAGGGGAGCATGGTGGGGGAAGGAATAGTTTAATTTCAATAATGGAGGATTGTAAAATGAATTGGGAGCACTTAGTGGGATGGTTCTCCAAATTTATCGTACCACCTGGATTCCCCATGGGTGTTCTTTCAAATGTAGATCCTGGGTGCCACCCCTCAGAAATTCTAAGTCTTAAAGTGCTTAACAAGCTCTCCTCCCCACCCCCCCCCGCCCCCACCCCAAGGGGATTCTGGAAGGAAGGGGTCAGGAAACTGGTTGCAAAGGCAGAGATCTACACCTGATTTCTATCTTTATTTTTTTCTAAGTTCCTATTGATTTATTTTGAAAGAAAGAGCATGTGTGCACATGCTTGAGTCGGGGAAGGGCAGAGAGAAAGGGAGAGAGAGAATCCCTAGCTGGCTCTGTGCTGTTAGTGCAGAGCCCACTGTGAAGCTCGAACGCACCAACCATGAGATCATGACCTGAGCTGAAATGAAGAGTCCTATGCCTAAATGACTGAGCCACCCAGGCTCCCCTACAGCTGATTTTTAAAGGAAGGAGTAGAAACTTACCAGGCACAGAGGCATAGAGAGGTATGACCTTACCTTGCACTCTGGAAAAATGAAGGCCAAGAGGCGTGACTGCTACAACTTCCTGCTCTACCCAAACTGACAGCCTTATCTCCATTGACAACTGTCAGCAGAGAATGAAGTGACCTGCCTCCTGGTGAAAGCAAACCTTATCTGGGCTCCTCCTCACTCCCTCACTCCTCCTCCTCCTGCCCCCACTGAGCACTGACACACAAGCACACCGGAACACACAGTCTTCCCCTCAGCCTCTGAACATGCCGGAGTCTCCCTGATTTCAAAAACAATCAGAATCAGAACTGTTCCCTTCACTCTAGGTTTCACTCCACTTACCACTTTCTAGCTCCCATTTATTTCAATGTCAATCTTTTTTAAACATTAAAAAAAAAAAAAAAAAAGGAAAAAGGAGGGGTGCCCGGGTGGCTCAGTTCACGTGAACGTCCTACTCTTGATTTCGGCTCAGGTCATGATCTCAGGGTCAGGGGAGCCCCATGTTGGGCTCAGTGTTGAGCGTAGACCCTGCTTGAGATTCGGTCTCTCTAAAAAAAAGAAAGCAAGAAAGAAAAAAGAAACAAAAGGGTTATGAAACTCATATATGTTCATTATAGAAAATTTCAAAACCGGGGTGCCTGGGTGGCTCAGTTGGTTGAGTGTCCGACTTCCGCTAGGGTCATGATCTCACTGTCCATGAGTTCGAACCCCACGTCAGGCTCTGTGCTGACAGCTTGGAGCCTGCTTTGGATTCTGTTTCCCTGTCTCTCTGCCTCTTTCCGGTTTGTGCATTTTCTCTGTCAAAAATAAAAAATAAATTAAAAAAAAAAAAATTTCAAAACCAAGGGGAAAAGGCCCTTCACGTTTGTATCATATGCTCTCAAAATACTCTTGACACTTATCAGAACACCAATTCAATTCAGTTCATTTTGTCACCAGAATGTGAACACCTTGAAGATGGGAACATGGTTTTCTTTCTCATCCTTGTGTCTTTGGTGGACACAGAAGGCTCTCAATAAATATGTATGTATTGAACAGGGGTGCCTGGTAGCTTAGTCAGTTAAGCGTCTGGCTCTTCATTTCATCTCAGGTCATGATTCCAGAGTTATGGGATCAAGTGCCCGCATCAGGCTCTGTGCTGATAGCATGGAGCCTGCTTGGGGTTCTCTCTCCATCTCTCTTTGTCCCTCTTTCTCCCCTGCACACACACACTCTCTCTCTCTCTCTCTCTCTCTCAAAAATAAACATTAAGAAAATACATATTGAACAAATAACATACATCATTTATATTGCCCCCCATAACCATATTAAGAATCTGGTATCTATCTAGTCTTTATTAAAAAACAAAAACAAAAGCAAAAATAAAGCATGGCATGATGTCATTTAGAAAAGGCTTCATTTAGAAAAAATCAGAATATATTTTGAGACCTGTTTTTTTCACTGAAAGTGTACAACAAATATATTTCTAGTTAATTTGGTTTTGTATAAAGCAGAACTTATTTAGATTGGCTTCAGTTTTAAATGTTAAAAAAAAAGGGGCGCCTGGGTGGCTTAGTCGGTTAAGTGTCCGACTTTCGCTTAGGTCATGATCTCGCGGTTCGTGGGTTCGAGCCCCGCGTCGGGCTCTGTGCTGACTGCCAGCTCAGAGCCTGGAGCCTGCTTCAGAGTCTGTGTCTCCCTCTCTCTCTGACCCTCCCCTGGTCATGCTGTCTCTCTCTCTCTCTCCTAGAAATAAATAAAACATTAAAAAAAAAATGTTAAAAAAAAAACATTATGGCAAACATCCTTGTATCTAAAATCTTTGCGTGTGTCAGTCATGATTCAGATGGGCTAAATGTCTTGATGTGGGACCACAGTGTCAAAGAACGGAAAAGCCTCTGCATAGCTCTTGAAATCCTGTTTTGCAATGGCTTCACAATTCATGTTGATAAATATTAAGAAAAGAGACAGGACTTAAAAAAAAAAAGTCAGTGTGTATGGGAGGGTCTTATATGAGAAGGCTCAGGAAAGGCTCTCCAAGATGACCTTAAGTTAAGCCTGTCATACGGCACAGATGCACCAGAGAAGCAACAGAGAAGCAAATGCAAAGTCCCTGAAAGCAGAAAAGACCACACTGAAGCCAGGGCAACCCACTTAACATTGACCACGTGGCAGGTAACACTGACTGTAGGGCAGATTGTAGTAGACAAGCTGGGTGAACAGAGGCAGATCCTATATAGACTTTACCCCTTTGTAGGCATTTCAGTTATCATCTGTAAGAGATCTGGAACATTGATAGTGATCCTTTGGGCC
Organism: Crocuta crocuta; assembly: GCF_008692635.1. Lineage (NCBI taxonomy): Eukaryota > Metazoa > Chordata > Mammalia > Carnivora > Hyaenidae > Crocuta > Crocuta crocuta. Next base: position 2,774,851 of record NW_027527934.1, read on the forward strand.
GCCTGGGTGGCTCTGTTGGTTGAGCATCTGACTCTTGATTTTGGCTCAGGTCATAAGCCTAGGGTCATGGGGTGGAGCCCCACATTGGGCTCTGCACTGAGCATGGAGCCTGCTTGGGATTCTCTCTCTCAATATAAATCAATAAACATTTAAAAAATAAAGTGAGGCATTGAAGGACTTTAGGCAGTGGAATATGACCCAGTCTGTGATTTAGAACAACAGCTCTAGGAAGGAAACAGATCAAAATATAACCATGTTTATCTCTGGGTGCTAAGGTTGTAAACAACCTTTTTTATGCTCTTCTGTGTTTTCCAAATTTTCTCCAGTGAATATGTATTACTCTCATTTTGTTTGTTTGTTTTTGTTTTGAGTTCCACTCCCAACGTGGGGCTTGAACTCACGACTCTGATATCGGGAGTCACATGCTATATGGACTAAGCCAGCCAGGAATGCCAGTTTCAAAAATTTAGTCAAAAAAGTGGGGTGCCTGGGTGGTTCAGTTGGTGAAGCGACTGACTCTTCCATTTAGTCCAGGTCACAGTTCATGGGCTCAAGCCCCACATCAGGCTCTGCACTGATATTCAAAAAGAAAAAACAGCTAACTGGAAATGGTACATTGGAGGAGAGTATGACTGGTACTTAGGCGTCCAGATCACTCGGAGTCTCGAGGTGTGGTAGTGGCCTGCAATGGTTTGGCCACCATGGGAATGGAGAAAGGCATGAACCTGACCAATGTGGGTAAAAGTTACTGGTGACAAATAGACCATGAGAGGTAAATGGGAGGTAAGTCTAGGATGACTGTTGGTTTCATCTTAGGTGACTGACTAGGTTGTGACTCTGTTCAACTCTGGGGGATAGGAAGAGCACAGACACGGTAGGGAATAGGAGAGTGGCTCACAGAATTAAAAACCAAACAGTAAGATTAATCAGGTTTTAAAGCTGAGGAAGAGAAGTGAGAATTCTTCCAAGAAACTTGACTCTGAAGAGAAAGAAACAGGGCAGTAACCGGAGGGAGTATAGGGTTGGAGTGTTATTTTTTTTCCTTAATTTTCTTATTTTTATTTTCTTATTTTTTTTTATTATTGAGACAGAGAGAAACAGAGCACGAGTGGCAGAGGGGCAGAGAGAGAGGGAGACACAGAATCCGAAGCAGGCTCCAGGCTCTGAGCTGCCAGCACAGAGCCTGACGCAGGGCTCAAACCTACCAACTGTGAGATCATGACCTGAGCCAAAGTCGGACGCTTAACCAACTGAGCCACCCAGGTGCCCCTCAAATTTTTAAATGTTTATTTTTGAGAGAGAGAGACAGAGTACAAGTGGGGGAAGGGGGGGGAGAGAGAGAGAGAGAGAGAGAGAGAGAGAGAAAGAGAAATCCAGACATGAAGCTTGAACTCAGAAACAGTGAGATCATGACCTGAGCCAAGGTTGGATACTCAACTGATTGAGCCACCCAGGTATCCTAGAGTTGGGACTGTTTTTGGACAAGGGAAATGAACCAGTGAGGCTGAGTGGTTGGAGGTACAGATATTGAGGGGATGGCTAAGGGAGCATAACCCAAGATGGGATGAAGTGGGACCCGAAGCAGAGGTGGGAATGGACCAAGAGGGACAACTCGGTTCTTCTGGGATGGTGGCAAGGGCGTGTGGCATCAGGATACACATGTACACATTCCCTTAGAGTCTCATAGTATGAAGGGAAGTTCTTGCTTTTTGAACTTTACTTCCTCTGTGACTAGGTGAGCAGATGGGGATGTGGATGCAGAAGCAGTTGAAGCCAAGTGAAGGTTTACAATAATCTGAGAATGGTAGAGGGTGCCGATCAAAGACACAGACTGCTGAACGATCCTGAGGGCCAGCTGCAATTGGACCCACTGGATTTTGTAACAGTTCCACCCCCCCCGCCCCCGTCTGTACATTCCCATCATTTTGTAATGCTATGTTCTGCACTCTACGTGATATAGGTGGGAAGAAATGGGATCATGCAATGGATTCAGGGCTGGGAGTTTGCAGAGCTGTTGCAGCTTGAAAATGAGGGGTCTAAAGAGTCAAAGGTTATGAATGAGAATAATGAGTAGACCATGGTGGCACCCACTGGGTCAGGAAGAGAATGGGGTTAAAGGGAAAAATAAAGGCCCAAGTGGAAAGCTCAAGGTATTGGGATCCTAACGAAGTGCAAGAATACATTTAGTGTGAGATTAAGAAAACTGTAAAAATTGGAAGTCATAACAGGAAGTTGTATATCCAAGTTCCAAGTACGGTCATGAGGGGAGTGGGTGGGTGGTTGAAATGTAGGTGCACATGATTTGATTTAAAAAAACAATTAAAAAAAAAACCCAAGGCATCACAAGGTCATACTCTGGGTGGCAGAATTTGAAAGGAAAATTGTAAAGCAAGTTCAAGGTTTCAGTGACTTTTGCAGTAACTGTGAGGTTGGTTGGAGAGCATAATGGTGAGGTAACCAGACACCAGGAGCCATTCCGACACTTCCCAGGCCTCCAAGGAGGGGGCAGAAAACTAGTTAGCAGCAGGGGGTCAAATCCTGGCTCTACCAAGTGACTAGGTATGTGGCCAACTCAATTAACTTCTCTGTGCCTCACTTGCCTTATGAGTAAATAAAGATATAACAGGACCTATAACTTCTAACAAGGCCTGCCACACATACCCGAGCACTGCTTAGATGCTAGCATTATTATCATTTTTCATTTGAGCACTGAGGGGGTTGTAAGAGTCTCTAAAGGCAGAGATTCTTTTCTTTTCGATGTTTATTTATTGAGACATCATACACAAGCAGGGGACGGGCAGAGAGAGGGGGACAGGGAGCTGGACGTGGGGCTCGAACTCACCAGCAGTGAGATCATGACCTGAGCTGAAGTCAGATGCTCAACCCACTGAGCCACCCAGGCTCATTCCTAAAGGCAGAGATTCTTCAACATTTTCATCTTAGAATCCTTTTACATACTGGGGGCGCCTGCGTGGCTCAGTCGGTTAAGCGTCCGACTTCGGCTCAGGTCATGATCTCATGGTTCATGAGTTTGAGCCCTGCGTCAGGCTCTGTGCTGACAGCTTGGAGCCTGGAGCCTGCTTAGGATTCTGTGTCTCACTCTCTTCCCTCCCCTGCTTGCACTCTCTCTCCCTCAAAATAAATGTTAAAAAAAAAAAAAAAAAGAACCCCTTTACACACTTAAACCCATTTCATAGTAACAAAAATTTGTGTAAGTTTGTTTTTAATGTTTATTTTTGAGAGTGTGAGAGGGGAAGGGACAGAGCATCCCAAGAAGGCTCCCTAATGTCCGTGCAGCAGCCCACTTGGGGCTCGAACTCATCAACGGTGACATATAACCTGAGAGACGTCGGAGGCTTAACCGACTAAGCCACCCAGGCACCCCTAGCAAGAAATATAAATTTTAAACATTTTTTAAACGTTATTATTTTTGAGACACAGAGACAGGGCACGAGCCGGAGAGGAGCACAAAGAGAGGGAAACACAGAATCAGAAGCAGGCTCCAGGCTCTGAGCTGTCAGCAAAGAGCCCGACATGGGGCTTGATTGAACTCCCGAACCGTTAGATCATGACCTGAGCCAAAGTCGGATGCTTAACTGACTGAGCCACTCAGGCACCCCAGAACAAATATTTTTAAGAAAAATAACAATTTTCCAAAAGAAAAACATTTGTAGGTGTGACAATGTTTTAGTTTTGCAAATACCTTTAACGTTTGGCATAAGTGAAGACAGCTCGATTCCCTTATCTGCCTCTACATTCACTCTATTGAGATGTGCTGTTGGAAGTATATAAGAAAATCCAAGTAGGGTCAATGACCACTGAGAAAGATCTTGAGGACACTGGACCACACTTTCAGAAATTAATAAGCATTCTTCCAGTTTTAAATCATTCATTCATTCATTCATTCACTCACTCATTTGACACTACTGGATGCCTGCGATACAAAAGAATCATGTGATTGCCTACCATGGAGTTTAGCTGAGAGATGAAAACTAATAAAAAATTACAGCACAGAGGGGGGCCTGGGTGGCTCAGTCGGTTGAGCATCCAACTCTTGATTCCACTTCAGTTAATGATCCCAGGATCATGGAATTGAGTCCTATATCAGGCTCTGCATGGATCCTGCTGAAGATTCTCTCCTTAACATAAAAAAAATAAAAATAAAAATTACAGCACATCATAAGTGAGCAGAGCAGAGGAAGGCACGAGTATGCTTAATGGAGGCAAGGAAGGCTTAAGAGAGTACAGGGAATTTGAATTTGCGCCTGAATTTCCCGTGTTCTCCTTAAGCAAAGGGAAGAGCATATGCAAAGGCTCAGCGGCAGGAATCAATACAAGACAGCACAGGGTACACCAGCAGATGAAGGAAAAATTTGTTGGACCTTATATGAGAAGTTAAGTTTCACCCTTTAGACAGTAGGAGGCTGGGGTGATAAGAGCTTGGTTTTCTTTTTTTCAAGTCAATTTTCAGATATAATTTGTATAGAAGTAAACTTTACCCTTTTTGGGTGTACAGTAAACACTAAGACAATCAAGACTTAGAATATCCTCATCACCTCAAAAAGTTCTCTCTGTAGTCAATTCCCCCTCCCCCCACTCAGAGGCAAGCAACTATTGATGATTTCTATCTCTATAATTTTTTAGTCTGAAATGATAATATACTCACAGGAAATTGCAGAGAGGGCCCATGTGCATTCACCCAGCTCCCTCCAATGGTAGTAACATTTTACAAAACTATAGAAAACTATCAAAGCCAGGAAGCTGATATTAGCACAATGCAAATAACTAGGCTACAGACCTTATTCAGATTTCACCAGTGTTTACATGCATTAGCTTGTTTTACAGAACATAATTGGGCCACAGTATGGAAGATGGGTTAGCGAGGCAAGGACATTGGACAAACTCAAAAGGAGGTACAGGGAGTGGAAAGGACTGGAAGAACCATTTCTGAAGAACAGAAATCATCTGATGGGCAATTTGGTAAAGCACTTGATCTTTCTGGAAAGGAAATCTCCTATACGGCTGAACAGCAAGCAGAAGGTTGTTTTAAAGTGAAGGGCCTGACCTCTAACTGAATTGAGGAAATGTTTCCTTCAGCCATGAAAACCCCAGATAACTGTAATATTCCTCCTTAGGCTTATGCAAAGAAGAAAAATGTTTAGTCATTTTCATTTTCTTACTTTTGACTGACTGCAAACAGTGAAATAACTGTCAAATATCTGATATTCCCTTGAGGTTTAGACACTTTTTCTGTTTGCTCTCCTTAACAGAATGAGCTAACAACTCTCCAAACTGAAACAAACTAAACCTCTATACTTACTCTTATTTCTTCCTGGAGTCAATTTATTTTTGTTGCTTTTCTTCCCTCCTCCAGCCATGTATACTACTGACAATGCCTTAATGTCTGTACCTTAATATATTTACAGACATCATCTAGTCATCACAAAACTGTAGGGTGGTGCTGTCCTCGCTTTTAAAGCCCAACACCCAGAAGCTCCTTAGTATTCGGTACCCAGGATCACACACACCAATACTGTAAAGTGCTTAGAAAGGCACAGGTTCTATAAATGTCAGCCAGACTTGCTGGAAGCCAGGTTCTCTACTCCACCAAACCCCAATAATGGCCTGGGTGGACCTCTTTCTTCAACAGCTGTGCTGGACTTAATTTAGGCAAAAGCTCCATTGAGTGCAACGGAAATATTTCTGGTGACAAAGTCCTCGTTTAAATCCCCATTTGCTTAAACCTTATTTGGCTGACAGTATATCACTAGTTACTACCAAATGGAGTCCTTTGGTAGATCTGAGTGACCTAATACCTATTCCTGGACTTTAAAACAAGCTTTTTAATATGCTTGAAATCAGATTTAATCAAACATGGTAACAAACACTATACTATGTCCTGTGCTACGTATTTTATACACATTTTGGCACTAAATCTTCCAAAAACCAACTGTTATTGTCATTATTAGCCGTATTATCATTTGTAATCTGGGACATTTTAAAGATGGGGAAATCAAGCCACAGAAGGCTGCCATGCACTGCCCCAGGTCACACAGCTAGTAATGGTGTACAGGTTCAAGAATAGCCTTCGCCTAGCAACAGACTTCTATTTTACACACACACACAAACCAAAAAGCCCGGAACAATTTCAAATATAAAAGAGTAAACTGAAATAACCAAAAGCGAACATAGGACAAATAAAAAAAAAAAAAAAAGGAGACTCAGCAAGGTTAAATAATTTGCCAAGGTTACACAGAGTGTATCAGAACCAGAATCCGATGGCAGATCTGTCTTGACTCCGAGGCATGGTCCATTTCCATCAAACCACACTTCCACCGACACGTGCTAAGGGGTCGTATAAATATTCGTTGAATTAATACGACTGAAAACAAAGTTGACAAGGAAGTGGGGGGAATGTGTAAGATAAATGAAAACGTAAAAGTAGTTCACGGGCAGGGGGAAAAAGGAAATACAAACACACCCTCCAAAAGTTTTCCAAGCAGCGCATTCAAGGTGAGCAAGGTGCTGGAACAAACTCTACGCGGGTCCCCCCGGACACTTGGGCTGGCGGGCGCGGAGTCTTCAAAGAGATGGTCGCGAGGAGGCGGCCTTGGGGCTCAGCAGCCATGTCCGGCTGCCTCTTGCGCCCACGCCCTCTCCCGACCGCGAGTCACCCGGCTTCTCAACACCCAACGACGACCGGAGGCCTGCCGCCTCTCCCTTCCGAGATGCTGGTTTAAAAAGAAACACAAATACATGTCCCCAGGCAGTCCGCAGCCTCTCCTCGGGGTCGGGGCCCAAAGCTAGCTTCCCCGGCCGGCTGGCCAGCAATGCGCCCGAGGGCCAGGGCCTCTCGGAGCCGCAGCTCGTCGCCGGGCAGTGCCCGCCGCCCGCGATCAGCCCAGCCCAGCGGCGGGGGCGCCCACAGCCCAC